>NC_092795.1:51190016-51439706 GCF_918797505.1 Bemisia tabaci
ATAAAAACAAAATATCTGACAAATGGAAGCTCACGTTCCAAGTCGCGTCAATGCTCTACGGATCTTTCAAGCGCTCAGCTATGGGGAGCGCTTTTTGATTTCGACTGGCCTTCCTGCCTGTGTGATAATAGTATATTAGTGACAATGCCCTCAAATGGCATACCGGCTCATTAACAAGATGGTGGATAGGGGCCTCACATATTTAGAATAGATTTATCTGTTAAACCTTTATTAGAGCGGAGGACGATAATCGTTTTTCTATAATTTCTCTTTTGAACGGTAGTGTGCTAATCTCAAAATTGATGGTTAAAATTTTGGTGATCTTTCACTCAATGTTGCTCATCTTCCTCGGGACCTTAAAAACACGCCTACGTAGAAAACAACCGATCGTCTCTCTAATACGAACGTATTCGGAGCTTCCTCGCTTCTTTTCCATTCAGCTAGTTAAAGATTAAAAGTCGAAAAAAAAAGGTTGAACGAATTAGAGTTTTCCCCACTTGTTTTATTCATCAGGAAATACTCTCAGCTAGAGGATTATTGTGTGGACTGTATTGTATTCATGATGAGGAAAGCTGTTCCGTAGGAGGAGCCTCGTGATGGCAAATCGCTAAATCAGAAATTATTAACGAGAGAAGCATATCGTATCTACCACATTATGTAGATAGAACAAATAAATAATCACAGTGCTGGAACCAACTTTTTCCGGCGCTTTTTCACAGAAACGCAACACCTACCGATGAGCTGAAACTCCACTGCCGGCCAATTAGAAGCTCCAAGCGGACTTACGAGCAGCCGTGACTCATTTAAGCACCATTTTGAAGTATGCTTGTTTCTCGGACAATATTCGGCTCTAGAGCCGAAAAAAACAGAACAATACTATCGACTAATCGCATAACCTCATGTCTCAATCAACGACGTGATTGCGTTTGTTTACTATTCCTTCTCCATTTGATTTCGTAAAATGTTGGGTATTGATAAGATCAAGAATGTGGTGTTTTATTTTTCTCGATCTCTTATATCCAGATAAAACTCAACAAAAGACTTTACTTCGCTTTAAACATTACGTAAGAGGTAGGAATATGAATAATTTCGCTGGTTCTTTAGAAGTAAGGTAAGGTCCTGATATGTTGAGAAAAAGGTTTACTGCCAAAAATCTCGGTGTTGCTGCCTTCTCCGAGTGTTTTTTGTAGCCTGTAAATGATTATTATTTCTTGACAAAATCAGAGACTAAATAATTACGCAAGAATAATAGTATGTCCTGTTGCTCATATGTATATTAAGCAGGACTGACCATCGACATAGTTGTTCGGTTCTCAAGATAATGGAGCATAAAATGCTATCTTATGACATACTTACATACATATTTCCATGTTGTCATAAAAAGTAGCAGGCAGTCTCAAATCTAACACAAAAAACTCATCATTTAAAAGGGAACATGAATTAAGAGAAAAGCCAGCATATTTTAGCATGCTGTAATAGGACCTTAAAGACTATATTAAAGTGATTTAACATTAAGTTCGGAGATTCCAAGATTCGAATACTTGAATTGTAGATGGAATTTTTCTGTAAACAATTTACTAATTGTCGGCACGTGCTTCTCATGTGTATTTATTCTATATGTGATCTCTTGTAAGCCTTTACTTGGACGAGGAAACGCAGCATCGTCTATTTCTCTGAATAAAGTAAGCGAAGCTTGCTACAGGCTCAAAATCCTAGTCATCTATCGTCTTCGCTTTTCCTTACTTCTGTAAAGACATGTTCAGCTTTGTATTTTGAAGCAAATAATAGAATATATACGTTTAAAACAATAAATTCGTGACGAGATTACTTATCAACATCCCGAAAAGTTGCTCACTCAACAGAAAAATATAATTCGAGTTCTTGGAAGAATTCACTCAAGTTGTCCGAAGTGCGAGGGCACCATGTCAAAATACTAGAGTTGATCTTGAAGTTTAATCTGATGTACTATAGCTGAAAAGAGGGTTTTGGCACCATGTCACATTAGAACCAATAATCCGGGGGAAGGGGGGGAGTGGTATTGACGTGTCGCTTCTCTCTTTATCTTGCTCCTCCGGCCATATTACCGTGATATTTTTTTATGTCACCAGAAGATATTTGAGTAGGATCCTCTATGGTAGGAATTACAGGGGGTGGTGTTGATGTGTCGCCTCCTCTAATTCTTAATCCTCTGGCTATGTTGACAGGCTTTTATTGTAAATATCTTCGGCCCGTTGCGATGTTCCCGATGCCCGATGTTCAATAATTGTTTCCCCACCAAGGGCAGCATTTCCGAATTGCAACATCATAAATTAAGCACTGCATCGAACACGCATCTATCGGATTCATGTGTATTTATAAACGTACAATTTGACAGTGATAATATTTGATATAGATTCTAAAAAAATGTCTTTTTATTAGCTCACATAAAAAAGGGCAACATGCGAGATTAATTTAAAAGAATGAAACATAAGTTCATGTTAATCTTAAAATGACTAATGTTAATGGTCTGATTTAGACTAGTGAAAAAGTAAATTACGTGATCACTCACTTAAATATAGCTTGGTTCCTCTTTGTCAAGATCAAAGGAGGACGGTAATGTGGGTATAGGCGTCCATTCGGTTTGAAAAAAATTCACTGCAACGGGCTCGCCCAATTGATACTTCTCAGCGAACTGGTAGCTTGAAAAATTTGCTCGTGGATCGTCAAAATACCTATTGAATGGACAAATAAATATTATACCCAAAATGTTTTCACATTTTACAAGTGAATATCGAAAAAATGACACCGAGATGTACCAAAAAACTTCAGGTGAGTGATCGGAACTTCGGCAATTGGACCTTAAGTTTTCGAATGCAGAATCATAAAAAATTCAGACTTCCATGTGACCCGTCTGTTGAGTTTCACGAACGAAGTTTTTTTTATACAGCCTCAATTTGAATTTTTCACTATGCCCACATTTTCTGAGTAATTGCTTTTAACGATAAGACAAGCATATCCTTTGAAATGTAGTCGTGGTCTTTACATTATTCTGCTGGAAATATAAACGTTACGAAAGGAACTTTGCAACATTCAAATGGTGTAACTACTAGACCCCGTATCTCGGTTTGTGATGTTGTAGACTTCATGTCATACTTTATTTTTTGAGTGGAAAAATACTCAACGTTAATTCTTGAAAAGTTTCGTGTTTTTTCTTCTCTATGCGAAGAAAACTCTGTGACAATCAAGAAATTATATTCATTTGTTTTCCTTCAAAGAAATCAAATGGGAACGGAGAGTTTTAAACACCGCAAAAAAATGAGATACGTGGTCTAGTAGTTTTATCGTCGATTTGCGTGTATTTACACATAAAACATCGACTTTTAAAATGTAACTGTGCATCATAGATATTTAGATAATGAATTAGATCTTTGAGAACTTTGATGCGTTGGACTATACGTTTCATGTACTTATGCTCATATCACGCCACAATTTGAGGACAAGGAGAAATGACTCATTCAAAATTACTCACGGAGACTTGATCGATTTTTCATCGAATATCAGTTTTCTAGGTTGCTTAAAAACAACAATTCCGTGTCGATGCATGCCTGTAAAATAATAATGGAGGATCTGAATGAATCATTCCCATTCCATTGCCGTTTTTTCAACAATGAGAGATATGCATATAGAGACAAAACTATTGTGTTTTGTACTTTAAGATTACATCAATGAAAGTATTGGAAGTGGAGAAATCCTCCTCGTAAGCATTTTCAGGTAAAAGCTAGGTAGGTACTCTTCCTTCGAGTTTTAACAAGGAAAGTATTAAACAATGAATTTTGAAAACTAAAAAGTGACCAGAATCGGATTGATTTCTAGCTTGATCTCATTGATTTTTACATTTCAACTGAGAATGAACGTTTGTCAAAATTGAAAAGGAACGTAAATCCAGTAGCAATAGGAGTTTTTGAAGAAAATGATTGCATATTCAAATTTATCAGAGATTTGAAGAAGAGAGAGAATGTCGGAGCATTATTTAATCTGCATTAATCGCTGAAAAAAAGAAGAACCGTATATTTGTCGCTAAGAAGTATTTTTCCTTAAATTAAGAATTTTACTGCTCAATGGAAACTAATTATTTGCTGAACCCAAGCATTATTTTTCTTGTATCAAGAAAAATTCAACTTAAATGAAGATAAAAAAAATTCTTGGCGGCAAATTTAAGAATCATCATACTTGAGTCAAGCGCTTTTTTTTAGTGAGATATTAAAATTGAATCTCAGCAATAAAGTGACATTAAAGTAAATCATTCCTCCTGTTTGCAATTTACAAAATGTGCATGACTCTCAAAAATTCCCAGTTCTATGTTTTGAGACGAAGCAAACAAAAGCATTGCTTTGAGCTGACAAGTGACAACAGTTGAAATAGACGATTATTTTCCTCAAATATGAATGTAAGGTGTAGCTGTGGGTTACTTCATGCTAATTTCAAAAGTTAAAGTTTCATATTTTTAACACCTGTGCCTCTAGCAGGATTTGGACCTTTGTACTTATAAAGTTCAGTTCCATCATAAAATCTATTTCCGGTATGTGACAATCAGCCAGTGCAAATATTCCCGCAGAGATGGTTCTTTGCGAGAGGGTTCGTCGAGACCTATAAAGCAGAAAAAAATTCGGGAAAAAATCAAGATGAAGATAACAAATAACTATCCTGAAATTGTATTGACTAATTCATTACAGGTTGAATAATGAAGAATCAGAGTATACAGTAGAAGAGTAATAGTATCAGAAATAATGATATATTTAGGATACCAACCTGTCATGATAAGGGTAAACCATTCCGTTTTATTGCTCTTATAATCTATCAAATACGGAGGGCAATCAGCTACGTCAACTGGAATCAAATTTCCAAGTTCAGCAAAGTGACCTTCTACCCATTGTACCTGAGAAAAAAAATTTAATGATGCTGAATATTTCACCACGAGTGCGTAATTTGTAAAATTTTCCCGAGAGTTGGCACACTGGTAATTTTATGTCTGTCGACTACAAAGGACTTCGGGGGGTGGATTTGGGTAATTGATCGGTTTTCTGAGTCGTCCTATTTCTGAGCATAACTATGTCGGGTGGGAATCGGTGATCAAGCTAGCGGTCTTCTAAGGATGCTTTTATCTTATTTCTACTAGCCGCTGTGGCTCGCTTCGCTCGCCTCGCGTCTAGCCGGGGGCTCCGCCCCCTGGACCCCCGGTCACTCGCTTCGCGAGTGACTTACGGCTCGCAAGCGAGCCGTATTCCGTGCCGTAAATGCAAAAAGATGATAAAGTAATGTAATCCAATAAGAACTCTTCTGAATACATGAATACGAGAGGCATTCCTTCCTAAATTAGTTTACCTGTTTTCAGTTCCGTAATGATCTTCCTTGTAAATTTTCAAAAGAAAAACGAAATTACGCGAAATTGCCAAGAAGCATTATGGATAGTTTTTCTGTAAGGGATTTTTCTTCGGGGGGGGGGGGGGGGGGGCATTAACTGTGAGTTAAATAAGGCGAAGTCCTCCGGAATATGACAATGTAAGCCCTGCGCACTTGGTATTGGCCAGGAGGAGTAGCTCACTGGCGTCCTCCAGGACTCCAGCCAACACCACGCCAAAGCTACAGACTTAAACAATCATACGTCGGGTGGCGCCAGTAGTAGAGAAATTTAGGACTTAAGAAAAGAGACAATTTCGAATGTTACATGAAAAAAAGCATCTCATGCATTTGGCCATCATATAAATGGATGTATTTTCAAATGAATTTCGCGCAAAAGTATGAACGAACGGGGTACAAAACGTATTACCTTATAAAAGAAGGATTTTCGGTTACTCGGCACTGACCGGCAAAATACATGTAAATTTGGAGTTACTCCTCCTAGTCGTTAGCTACTCACTCAAGGAACATTCTGCGTAAAAAATTCGAGTGAATTGTTTGAATGTGTAAATTATTAGACTCATTAATTAGTATACGCACTAAAAAGAGACAAACTTCATGCACAGGACGCAACAATCTCGCACATTTGCACCCAGAAAATATGAGTAGAAATTGTGTAGAACGTTTCTGGCGAAAACAGGTGTACAATAGCCTCGCACTGGGTTGGACACTAAAAAACCGAGGATATTCCGTAAAAAAAGAAAGGAAAGAAAGTATGAGTAGAAATTGCTAAATATCCATTCATCGACTGGCGCGGCCGCAAAAGAACGTATCTCGCGAATACAGAGGCAAAATAGTATCACTCAATATCGGACACTCACAAATCGGAACTGTTCCGTGAAAAAAGAAAGAAAAATTGAGCAGATATTGTTAAGTACCCATTGATCAACTAACATAACCGTAAAAGAACGTATCCGACGAAAGCAGATGAGCGATGGGCAACCTCTCAAAAAGTCGCGAGATTTCGAAATCTAATCAGTGTTGCTCTCGAGATGCAGGATGCAGCTAAGTTGGCAGCGTACACGAATAGACTGATTTTCGGAGCAAACTCAGAGGAAGCAATTCAGTCCTGAAAACATTTTGTTTCCTGTTTTTTCCCACGGTTTTCCTTTGCTCTTCGATAAAGGTAGCTGATGTAGGGGTAACGGGAGGGACAAACATAATTCTGCATTGGTAAGGAAGAACACCGTATGAGTCTTCAGACGTTGCCAAATTTCCCCTGGAAAACCGCTAAATTTCAGGAAAATTTTTGAAAATTTTGGATACTTTTGTTTTTAATTTGATCTAAAACGTCTGAATATTTCATGGGGAAAATATTCATAATTTTCCTCAAAAATAAACATTTTATCAAAGAAAATTTGGCAACTCCCGAATGTTCATATGTCGTTCTTCCTTAGCACGGCAGAATTGCAAACACTACGCTTTAAAAAAGAGACCATTTTCGGTTTTCTTCAAAGTATTCGGACATAACTCCAATAAAAATACAATGAGAGGATTAGCGCGAGGTTTGGATGTCGCTCCCTGGTCGGAAAATCATGTTTTGACTCGTCTGCCGACAAAATCTCGTCAAAGCGTTCAAGAACAGCTGGGCCTGGACAGTCAGGAGACCAGGCGGCAGCAATAGATCTCAATTCGTCATCCTTTTTTTCCCTTCCTGCTCGGCCTAGTGGAGCTCCAAAAAAATTGATGAAATTTCTCTCATCGGGTTCGATTTCAACTTTCTCAGTAAATTTACGCTCTGCTAAAAAAGTATATTACAATGAACTAAATTTCGTCGTGATATGTTGATAAGTAACGGAAATATCGTTCAGCAAGTTATAAATGCAGCAGTTGTGGTATCGATCTTAGTGTACCGTAGAATCATGTATTTTCATTAGTTTGACCACCATTCTGCTCAAAATTTCACCGCGAATCGAAAAATATACACTGTAAAAAAAATTTCCGAATGATAGAAAAAATTGCATTTTTATTGTCTTTAAATTTTGAGGGTCAGATTTTGTTTGGCATTTGAGACAATAGAGCTGCGATCCCGTAGCGAGCAGTCTCGGGCTCGAGGGTTGTTAGACAAAAGGACGGGAAAACCCATGTCATCGCACCGCTTCGACAGTTTTATGGAACCACGTATCTGGGGCGGCTTCCTTTATTCAGACAGAGCAGTGCTGAGACTGAGTCCGAGTTTGACCTTCGGCGTTGGGTGAAGGCTGTGTAGTAGTAATATGGAGAGGGATCTATTTGCATCTCTCAGCGGTTTACACAGATATGGCTGAAAAATTGGAAATTCTCATAGTTTTGCGAGCATCTAGGAGCTAGAAGCTTTCAATCGACCCAAAAATCGTAAAAATCGCCCCGGTAGATCTCTCAAAATAGGCGTTACAACAGGAACATAACCAATTCCGGGAACTTAAGGCCGGAGGGGGGTGGATTTGGCTTTAAGAGCGTCTCAGGAAGAAGAGTCTGAAAAATTTGGAAGTCTGACAATTTTGCGAGCATCTAGAAGCTAGGAGCTTGCGGTCGACCCAAAAATCGTAAAAATCGCCCCGGTAGATCTCTCAAATTAGGCGTTACAACGGAAACATACCGCAACTCTCGGAAACTTAAGGTCGGAGGGGGGTGGATTTGGCTTTAAAAGCGTCTTAAGCGAAAGAGGCTGAAAAATTTGGAAGTCTGAAAATTTTGCGGACATCGGGACGTCAAGGGCTTTAACCAGAGTCAAGCATCGTCGAAATCGGTCCGGTAGAACTCCAGAAATAAGCGTTACAGTGAAACCCCCAACGATTTTATTTATATAGATTTGACATGACGCGCAAAGAGATGATAAAAAATGACACGAAAATGACCGGAAAACATCATCCTTTTTAGTTTTGTCTTGTTTAGTCTTACACATATTATAAAACAGCATCATTATTAAAAATCGGTTCGCTTGGACATTCACGAATGGCATATGGTTTTGTCTCCAGTATCCGTTTAGATTTCATGAACTGCTCGTTCAGATAAATAATTGTCAGAACAAAGGAAATGAGGAGACTCCAAACAGATTTCTGAAACAGGTTGTATGTATTAGTCGCTTTTACGCGCGTGGGGCGCTCTGCGGCTCAGGAATCAGCCTAAGAATCCCAGGTTGTATAAAAACATGCTTTAGGTTTTTGAAAAAGTTAAGGAAAATTTTTTCTCGGAAAATCCGATCTGAAATATATATGCACCTTCACCTTATCAAAGCAGCATCCGGCATTCGTTTGGAAATGTTATCGTCGTGCTTAAGTTTCAATTAGAGAATGAACAATCACCATTATGACAATTTTGGGGGCTCGTTTATGAGGTCCGGTAAAACCCTAAATTTTTGCAATTTCTCCTTAATTTGGGCAAAAGACATGTTCAAAACCATCGATTCATTGGGACCTGGCGGCTGGAACCGTTCAATATTCATTGTGGTGTGCTCCTCAAATGCTAAGACACTGGGCTCCGCAAAAGATAGAAGAGCTCCAAATGAAAGTATCAACATTGCAGAACCATGTCCCAATAAAATAAAATATGCGCTAATACTGAACATTGACTTTAAATGCTCACCACAGCAGATTAAAATCGCGGGTTGAAGCAGCGTTTTAAAATTATCAGTGAAGCTCCACTAATGCTGTGAAGTTGATGGAATTATATTGTGATATAATCCTCACATTGTGAATGTACCTATTTCTTGAGTGGTGACAAAAAGACTGTTACAGGGAGGACGGAATGTATTCAGAAGACTTAATTTTACACACATAGTTGTTATCAGGTAAAAGAGGCTGAATTTATTCAAATTAATAGTCATTTTTTTATAAGAAAGAAAGAAAATCAATTGCTGCCAATTATGAGTATTTTGCCGAAAATCTAATAATTTTCTCAATTCTATGTGACGCCATAAATGGGCGACTAAGCACAACAAGACATGAGTCAAGGTAGAACGGAGAGTGGATTTTTCTAAAGTATCCATGAAGTCAGATTTTGTTCAATTTGCTCCAAGAGAGTATATTGCATTCTGCGAAACAAATTTTATCTGCTTGGTTAGAAACACCTAATTGGCTTTTCTCTTTATTATTATTTCGAGGGGTTTCTATTGGAAAATTTGTTTTCACAATATCGTTTTTCCTTTGGGTTTATTCGCACCCTTGTTTACAGAATATTCCCAGTTGTAAATCATTGCTTTGGCGTTTTTCTTTGTTTTAAACTCTGAGCTCAGAACAGTAAGTTGGTGACTGAGAGTTGGAAATTTCCTTAGAATTTTAAATAGTTTTCTTGACCAAGTATGAAGATAGGATGTTAATTTGAAGAAAACACTTTTTAAATGTGGGTATAAATAACTGGAAGTCATGTGTTAAAAAATATTTACAGTTTAATAAATATTTACAGAATATACATACAAATGTAAGACAAGATGCTAATTACATTCGAAGATTTATCTATAAGATTGTTTAGCTATTAGTATTCAAATCTCGCTCGAAAAAAGTTTATTGCCATTGGTTTTCCTAAATTGTACTTATCTGCAAAGGCTTTGCTGGAAAAATTCGTTCGATAGATGTCCTTCCTGAGGGAGGAAAAATTTAAAAATTACAACGAGGTAATGATTTAATAATGGAATAAATAGGAGGTGTAAGGAAAAGGGGGGAAGGGAAGAGAATAACGAGAAAACTAGCTATATCAGAGGAGCGCGTATACACGTGAGAAGAACAAGGAGACAAGTGATAGTGCGTAACCATAGATACATACCAAAGATAAACAAAGCAAAGGTTGATTGCAAAGGTTGATTTTTGCGCAAATTCACTTACCCACATATTTTTTTAAAACTTAAGCGGCTTATTAATCTCACTTCGGGGGCAAGGATAATCTAGGACTGAAACGGTCTGTTTGAACTGGCGCGGCTTGCGTGGCCCCACAAGCAACAGAAAAACTAACTTTATCGGAGATTCCAGCATGTTACCAAGCCAAAGTAGGTTTATTATAAATAGTCACCATCCGAACTTTATTAATTTGTTCTTTTTAGGCATTTAAAACGAGATTAGTAGAAGAAAAGTGGACAAATAAAGAGGACAAGTTCAAATCAAATTCCGTTTGCCGCGCATGGATTCCCTCGCTCATTTACACACTCACACAAGCGCCCGGTGCTTTTTTTCCCCCCGTGCACTTGGATACGAGCACTCAGTCTTTATGTCTTTGATACATACATACATATGAAATATACAGGCGAAATTGTACAAGAGGTTAAATTATTGATTCCTCGAAAAAGAGTAGCTATTGAGGAAACGGCTCGCTGCTCGCATGCTCCTAATCATTTGGCATCATCCCACGCACTTAATTCGAGCACTTGATAAAATGAGACAGAAACTCAATTTTACGTGTGTAGACAATTTGGTTGGACATGCTCAACTGATATTATCATTTTTACTTTAGACGTTGCCTATTTTCCTGTGATGTCTCATTTGCCAGAGCACAAACAGAAAACCAAGCAAAACTGAAGCTTGAACTTGTGTGCGTAATCACCTACTTCATAACTTAGAAAAAATCCACTGACAGTTAAAAGGATGAGATAAAGGGATTCCCTGTTTAAAAAACGTAAGAGAAAAGGCAACGCTAAATTCAGTTAAATGGGTCGAATATAACATGGGAGAGAAGAACGGAAACTGAAGAGATTGTCTACTAACCTGGATGATATTTTTTTCTCCTTGAATTTTAGTTTATCAGGCTGTCGATATACTAGAAACACGTATCGAAGTAAGCCTAGAAAAAAGTGGAACAGGTTCAACTAAATGAAGGGCTGTATTTTCTTCAGAAAGTTACTTCTAACCACGAGGAACCGTTTTTTAGAGGATCAATTTTATTTATTTATGTTTTTTTTTTTATTCGCTGCGAATTTTTAGTAGATAATTTCTCTACTATTGTGAAATCGTGAGAGCACAGAAGACCGCTTATCTCCTTACAATTAGTTCGAGTATGGACCATTTTGAATGAAAGTCTAGAATTCCTGATTTCAATGATAGTACTAAAATGCTGGAGATGGGTTTGGTTTGGTCCCACAACTTACCCAACTACGCGGTATACTATTTAGTATCACGCAGAAATGGAGGCGCACTTACTGGAATCACAGTGAACTACCTCTGTGGAACGTCTTGGACGCGGATCAATATTCGACAGTCCTGCATATTCAACAATCGATTTTCAAAATTTTGGTGAGGCAGCATTAATTGCATACGTATCAAATACGAGTATTAGCGTGAAATAAACAATATTCATTCTCAAGTATCAGGTTGATGATCCGGACGTGCATATTAAATCAACAAAAAATCAAACACACCGTCTATCAACCTATTGTTTACATTGATTCATTTGAATTGACACAAATTGTGTTAGACAAAAAAGTTTCTCAAACGTACCTTTATTCTCTGGTGGATCCGGGCCCATGTATTCGGTTAAATACTCTCCTGCAAGAAAATCAAACCCTTTTATGTTCACAATAATCCAATATTGTTTTTCTTTGAACGTTGTGTATTTCTTAGGTTTTTCATCTATACCTGAAATGCAATTATCTATATTACTTTTTTACACATAATGAACACAAAATACGGGGTCAAGGCTAGAAAAAACAGATGAATTAATTTTTTACTCTAAACTTAACGAATGCCATAATTTTTTCCTTTGAAATTAGATGTTTGTCCATACCAGCATAACTGCCTAGACATTAATGCAAAGAATTTCGGAAGAGAGGTTGCCCAAACAAGTTTTAGATTGGGTATCACCTGGGAAGAGGCGACGGGGACACGTAAAGGGATGGCGGCAGGGCGTTGACGAAGAGATGTTACGGCGTTAGTTGCCCAAAAACCTCTGAAAGGATAGGCACATGTGGCGTTTAGGTGTAGCAGAACGCCAGAGTGCGTTGTAGGACCGACTTTACGTATCTATATATAAGAAGATGGAGAAAGGAGATTCAGTGCATATGCATGACTGTTCAATAAACAATGGCTTGGTTAAGAAAATATCGTGTTTAAAACAATGGCCCAGATTGTTCAATCATAAAATTTACCGCAATTTTCAACCGCGAAAGATCAAACCGTGTACTGTTTCTTGCCGTACTTTTTTTACTTTAACTGTACCTATTCCTTAAGAATTTATTTTTAGTTGTGCATATTTGCATCGCGCCGCAAAATTTAAATATTTTTTAGAATAGATGTTTTTCGAAGACTGTCCGAGCTCGACGATTTTAAGTGTGACACCAGGAGGTTACACGCTAAGCTTTTCAACCATAAATTAGGTTTCATTTTTAGACCCATCAGTCAATCAAACATTGAATTTTTTTATTTTGAAATGAAGGAGTTTTGGATTGAGTTATGGCGATAGAAAGATGCAGATTTCTCGATGGAAATACGCAGACCAAATTATTCTACTTACCCACCATCATCATAGTGTGAAATGTGTCATTGTTAGTTTTCCATTCTAACCAGAATGGTTCCTCAGCCGTAATTTCCGGGTCATTTATTTCATTTCCGAAGATTGCCTCTGTGCCTGTCCATCCACCATCTAACCACCATGCCTAAAAAGGACTCAAACCAAATGAAATGCCAATGAGTCTGAATTGGCAAACCGTCAAACTAAATTACCTGTAAATATCATTGTGCGAAGCTCCGTTTCATCTGTATTTCAACACGCTAAAAATGTTTCTCTTTTTGTAATAGTCGAAAGAATTTCATTTCCAAAGAGCGGTTCAAGGCCCCCAATCCTCTCCACCTAAAAATATGTCAAATAAATTCAGTGTTTTATATTTTAAGCCTGTCAGAAGGGCTGGCTTTTTGAAATCACTCGGATGTATCATATGGCACACCGATCAACGAATGCTATTCAACTGGCGGTCCAAATGGAATGAGGATGTTGTAAAATGTTTCCAAAAGTTATAAATGTAGCTAAATTTAAGTGAGCTCTGCGGATTGTTATTGTCTAATATAATACTATCTTATATTGTTTATTCAACTCATGTTTAACACTGAGAGCGCTTCATCGACTGTGTAAGAATATTAATAATATTATTACCTGCATCGGCTGCTTTGGAGCCTCCTTTAGGAGGTCAGGGATAATTTTCCAATATTTTAGATCTTCTTCAAGTTCTATCGGATCTTTGAGGAGAACATCCTTCATCTTCACATTCTGTGTTGATGTAAATGGCACCTCTGTTAATTTAACTAATCTTACTGTCAGGAATAACGACACAAATCTATTGTAAAACTTCATCACTGCTGGCTTACATAACCTATCAGCCACCCGTCATATTTGACTCCGGAATATTTGTGCGGTAATTTCTTAATATTCTTACGGTCTAAGAGAAAAGCATCTTTGATAAAGGGTATATCAGCCACTCATCACAATAATAATTGCAAACAGAGAAGCTCTTTGATCCGATTTTTGATTCATCAAACCCACACTGGTGACTATCTCTTTTTTTAATCACCCATTTTAGTCATGCTGAATTACACAATTTCCCTGAACTTTTTTAAAAATGCACGGAGGAAGAAGATCTAAAAATGTTGAAGCAAGTTTGACCCTGAAAGCTCAAAACTTGAAAGAGATATGAGCCTCAAAGGACCAAAGCCAAAACGTGCTGTAAGTTTTTGAAAAAGTTACAGAAAATTTTCTCCTCGAAGCGTCAGTCACCTCAAATATGCATTCTTTTTAAGGCAGCGTCTGGTATTCGTTCGAAAATTTCATTTATTAATTATATATTTGCTCTGATTTTGCTTACGTCAATAAGCAGAGAACGAACCACTCATCATCATTGGCAATTTTGGAGGCTCTTTGAGGTCTAGTAAAATTTTAAATTCTTGCAGATTCTTTTTAATTTGGGAATAAGCCATCTTTAAGACCATTGCATCACTTGGACAAGGCGGCCGCAACCGTCCGATATCCATTGTGGTGAGCTCCTCAAAAGCTAAGACAATAGGTTACGCAAAAGATAGCATGTATTCTACATACTTCGTGCAAACTTTAATTTCTTTAAACTGCTTTTGAGTTAAATATCTTCTATCTAAGTGTAGAGTAACGGTGTCTTCTTGGTAGATTTCGTTGGGCTTCTCTTTGTCGAAAACAAAGACTCCAAAGAGGAGAGTAATGTGGGTTTAGGCATCCATTCGGTTTGAAAGAAATTCACTGCAACGGGCTCACCCAATTGATACTTCTCAGCGAACTGGTAGTTCGAAAAATTTGCTCGTGGATCGTCAAAATACCTATTGGATGGAAAAATAAATATTACACCAAGATTTCTCACATTTTACTCGTCAATTTTGATAAATTATACCGAGGCACCGAAACACTTTAGGTAGTGTGATAAAACTTCGGCAGTTGGAACTCAAGTTTTCGAATGCACACTCACTAAGACAATGTAGCTAATGCATGCAGCTGCAGCCTAAATGTATTTTTCACTATGTGGTTACATTTTCTGAGTGATTGCTGCATCTAATGGACTGACAAACTTCAGGTGTATGTGACGTTTATTTCGCTTTGAACCCTTTGAAATGTATCATGGTCTTTACATTGTTTTGCTTGAATATAAACGTTACAATAGGAGCTTTGTAACACTTGCGCGTATTTACACTCTTACAATATATATCCGTGTCTCATGTTTATTTAAATAATGAATTAGACCTGTGGGAAATATGATGTGGAGCTGCGTCTTCATATACTTATGCTCATCATATTTTACGCTATAATTTGGGGACAAGGAGAAATAACTTATTCAAAATTACTCACGGAGACTTGATAGATTCTTTATCGAATATCAGTTTTCTAGGTTGCTTATAAACAACTATCCCGTGTCGATGTACGCCTGGAAAATAATAAAGAAGGATCTGAATTAATCATTCCCTTTTCCATTGCCGTTTTTTTTAACAATGAGAGAATATGCATGTAGAGACAAAACTATATTGTTTTATAATTTTAGATTACGTCGATGAAAGTATTGGAGGCGGATAAATCCTTCTCCTAAGCGTTTCTAGGTAAAGTAAAAAACCATGTATTTTGTAAATTAAAATGTGATCAGAATCGGATTAACTTCTAGCTTGATCTCAATAGATTTTTACACTCCCAATTTCTGAGAATGAACGTTTTGTCAAATTTTGAAATGAACATAAGTCCAGTAGCAACAGGAGTTTTTGAAGAGAGAGATTGCACATTCAAACTCATCAGAGATTTGAAGAAAAGAGAGAATGTCGGAGGATTATTTCATCGGCATTCAGATATTAAAATTGAATCTCATTATCAGCAATAAATTGGCATTTAAATAAATTATTCCTCCTATTTGGAAGTTACAATATGTCCCAAAAAATTCAAGAATGCCCAGTTCTACGTTTAAAGATAAAGTTAACAAAAGCATAGCTTTGAACTGGCAAAAAGGTTAAAGAGACGATTATTCTCCTCAAATCTGAATTGGAGGTGTAACCGTAGCTTAATTAGTGGTAATATTAAAAGTAAAGGTTCATCTTTTTAACACCTGTGCCGTTAGCAGGATTAGGACCTTTGTACTTATAGAGTTCGGTTCCATCATGAGTTCTATTTCCCGGTATGTTGACAATCAGCCAGTGCAAATATTCTCGCAGGGATGGTTCCTCGCGAGAGGGTTCGTCGAGACCTACAGGTGAATCAGAAATAAAATTGAAAAACTTTAAGGAATTAACAAATAATTATTCTCAAAACTTATCTACTTATTCATTATAATCATACTAATAAACTTTGAACAATGTATGTCTAAGTGCTATGATTCTTTTCAACGATTACATGTTTTTAATTGAACGGTATCCCGTTTTAGATTCCATGCATAGCAAGTGTCCACAATTACTAATATTGCACTTCAGTTTAAAAATGTTCCACTTAAATATACTTATATATGCTTTTATGAGGCTGCAAAGGGTTACTTTACAAGACCTTAAAAGTATATCCCAAATGTATCTCCTCCAAAACTGGCCATTTTTCGCAGATTCTAGAAACTTGTTGGCCCTTGAATTACACATTTTTCTGCACGAAATTTGTTTGAGGGTCCTTAACGGCTCTGATTCTACTTTTTGGCCAAAATCTAATTTGCGTCAAAATAAAGTTTGGTTCAGATTAATGATTCTCAACCTCATGACCAGACCACAAATATACGAAAAAAAACCCGTGTGGCAAACTTACGGAGCTCTCTTACACGTGGAAATGAAACACATGAAAAAGGAGCATTGCGTGATTTTTTAAACTTTTCTATGTCATGTGTGGCGTAGTCGAATTGATCCCAGTTATTCGCGCGACTGAAAAAAGTTCTGGTAACTTATAAAAACTTTAGACTGTACATTCTGAATATAGACGTAATTTCAACTTCCGTCAACTGGAGACATGAATACCTACTTTATTCGGTGAAATAATGATAGGATACCAACCTGCCATGATAAATGTGTACCATTCCGATTTATTGCCCCTATAATCTATCAAATACGGGGGGAATTCAGCTACGTCAACTGGAATCAAATTTCCAAGTTCAGCAAAGTGTCCTTCCACCCATTGTACCTGGAAAACCAATTTTAATGATACTAAATATCTCACTACGAATCAGTAATTTGTAAAATTTTTAGTAGAGCTAGTACAATGAATCATGTTTGTCGACTACCAAGACTAAGACTGCTAGCCAAGACTTCGTTGGGGCAGAGTTAGATGATTGTTTGGTTTACAGAGTCGTCATGTTTTTTGAGCATAACTATGTCGAGTGGGATCGGTGATAAGGTATCGGCAATTCTAAGAAAGCCTTTATCTTGTAATTTATTCCACATTACAAGGGCATGATAAAACAATGACAAAAATGAGCGGAAAAATGACTAACCGAACAACTCTATTCGGTCTTTTCTTGCGGCTGTCGCCAGGTGGTAGTCATAAATTGAGCCGCCTTTATTTAAATTTTACAAATATAACCCAAGCTTCTTTATATAGCACGATGAATCTGTGATTTCTCCCATTTAAAAATGTAAAAGTTCATATTTTGCCACTGTTTGTTCAAAAGATCTACGGGGCCGATTTTTAAGAGTTTTGTGCCTATCGTGATGCGATGAGTTCGCTCTATTTAGATTAACCTACAGGGGCCCACGAAGCGTCCCTTTGGGTTAGGCTGCGTAGTGGCCAAGAGGGTGGCGCATCCCCAGTTTTTGTTATATCTTCATACAAAAGCTTACAGTGCAAACAATAAACGGAACATCAAAGACGAAGTCAGCGATGAGATGATGTCTGAGAAGGTCAACAGTCAGTTCTCCCCGCGACCTGTGAATGTAACCAGGTTTTGCTGTTGTCGTTGGCGGTTGAGCAGAGACAAACTCTCTGTCCCGCTGTCGTTGGGCTTCCATCAATGCCTGCACATCCTTGTCCGACATTTCATCATCGTACTGACAAAGGACGAATGCGACCAACGAGAGTAGAGCTATGAGAACATGGTACGTCAGTGTCCAATCCCGTGTCAAAATCATATTCTAGAATTCAGACAATTTCCTTTGATTATATGCACATAAAGATGCCTATGGTTGGTTGCAAACGCGATATTTGGTTAACTGAATAAGAACATGAACACTTTTAGAAGCTGCGGAAGGTTGGGAACCATGCATAGGATTTCCTCGCCATAGTAATCTGTGTTGAATAATCGATTCTTGTCGGAGCATCTTGACTTCACCAAAGAATCGACTCATTATTTCATAACGAAACAAAATTTGCCTTATCAAATCTGGGTGAGGATCTCGATTTGATAAAGAATGTTTTCTTTCCTCATGCCCTCGGATATATTGTATTTACGATTTGATAAGAAAAAATGATAAGAAAAAGGTTTGTGTGTGTCGCCTACCTCCCAACAGAAATATCATTTCACGAGGCTTTTATTTTAATTTTTAACATTCACCCAGTATTTCCTCCATCAACTTGTGATCGCGTTTAAAATCGAGTGTAATCTCGTGTAATTTTTTTATATTATCCTTTGGTACGCCGGCAAACGTTGATTTTCCATGCCATCAGAATACTGTAGTGTTGACTGTCTTGAATCATCGTGATTAGCTTCCTAAAATTGACGGAACAATTGATGGTGCGAACAAAGAAAGTCTCGAAAGGTTCCAGAGCCTCAACTCGACCATCAACCAGAAAAAGTTATACAGTATCCAGAGTCTCTACTTTGTCATCAGGGAATGTAACATGTGACAGTGACGGATTTGCAGTTCCAGGCCCGCCGGTAAAAACTCTGGAATCTATGAAGAAAAATATAAAAGATCAGTTTAACCAGCATCTAACTTAGCTTACCGTGGCACACAGATTGCAAAAAAGTAATGTCATTCGAACGATTGCACGATTTAAAATCAGGCATGCTGCTGATCTTCAAAAAACATGAATTGTTAGCATAGTATAAGCTTCCTGCCTCTGCATCTGCAACTAAAATCCAGGCATCAGCTCAAAAGATTGTGTCAGTTAATTCTAGTGTTATGCAAGATAGAACAAATATACCACTCTTGTCAAAAGCGATCAAAGCAAAAACTGTGAAGCAGACTGATATAGATGTCTTTAAACAACCACCCGGCAAACCCAGAAACAGCTTAAGAATTCAGTAGCAAACATCTACTAGAAAATTTCTGACACCATTAAATGCCAGACCAATGCCCAACATGCCTCCAGTAATCCTAAAAGTAGCTTTGTCTCCTCGAAATGACATTCTGTCAGTCTGTGTTCCATTCCGGGACGGAAACATTCTTTCAATCCTGCCAAAATTAAGGGCTTTTAGCAGAGGATTTGCCGTTCTTGGATGAAGGTTTAAGAGCTCAGTTGGAAACTTTGCGGTCAAATTTGAAAGTCATCATCGGTGACCGTTGATTTATTTCCTTAGTTGTAAAATTTATTTTTATACTTGATTGTAAATAATTACCACCGACTCCCAAAGATGACTCAAACCCTGCTTTTTGCCCGCTATATTGTAAAATTTCCAGCAAAAATACCTGCTCAGTTTTTAGGCCCCATTAAATTGGGCACCGGCTAAACTGTTGGTAGAGGACAGAGTAAGAAAATATAGAAAAGAGGATTCCAATATATGTAAAATATTGTCAGTAGAAAGATGGGAATCTAAATGGTACGATAATTATGGCGATGAATGGATAATAATACTAGTAAGTAAAAATAATTTTATAGACTTTATTTATAGGAATCATGGGAACATAATTTTTTACATGACCCAGTTCTTTACTGGACTTGGGGCCTAGTACCGATTCCTGTGGAACACCGGCTAGGATGTTCCTAGTGGTTGAGAAGTCCTCCTCCACCCTAACTTTAAAACTGAGAACCACCTGAAACAAAAAATTACAAAGGGAAAAATTGTATAGTTAACGTTAGATTCCAAAAAAAAGTGGAAAATAATAGAAAATATGATCACTTCAATATCAAAAGCTAAACACATAGAACTAAATAAATCCACCGAAGTAATGTCAGAGGGCGGTTCCGGTTTGTCAGCACCTGGCTGATAGCGAGTCTACAGACAAACTCATTTTTTCTTATTGTGATTGTAAGACCTTTAAGTATATGATTACGAGTATCTTTCATTGATTGAAGAGTATATTCTACATACTTTTTGATACAATGCTTCATGAAAAATAATGTTCATTTATTGTAATTTTATAGTATTGTATCTTATTCTTGATTGCCACACATTTTATCACTGACTCGTTAATAATATTAAAAAAAAAAATTAAATTGGACAGTTGGTGTGAATTATCTGAAAAGGCCCATGGTCATATTTGTACCAAATAATTCTATATTTGTAATGAATTATTGTAAATGGCACATTTTAAAAATCAGTGGACCACATGTAGACTTGCTGTAAGTAATATGATAGTTGAAATGGAGACCGCATTTTTTTAAGAAAAAAAGTGGATCCACAGATGGACAAAACAGTTGTCCTTCTGCACATTTGAAGGTATGGTTATTTGAATAATGTTATTTGTTAATATTTAATTTGTCTTTATTTTAAAATCAGCTGGCCCTGACACATTTATTGATTTTACGGAAGAAAAATGACGAGAAATATCGATCATCTATTCTGAAATTTCCATCTCTGAACTGCAAAGCAAACATACCAAATCTATTTTCTTAAAATTCAAATTACCTCCTGGAAAGGAACCTCCTGTGAGTCAGCATTTTCCCCTGTCCTCTTCATATCATTTCCTTCTTCTTTCGGATTTCTTCTGAATTTTTTTCTCTCCGTCTTCATAATAGTGAACTAGAGTTCACGCAAAAACTAGACTTCTTAATATTTTATTATTCTCAAACTGGTTATACTATCAAAATAGACCTGTAAGAACACAATTTCAACTCCACCTTCTACGTTGATGCAAAAACGGGAACTTGAGCCACTTGACTGGATTAACTTAGGTCACGCAACTAAACTAACCGCGCGGTAAAGCGTAGTGTATCAAGCAGAATTGAAGGCGATCTGCGCTGAGACTCGACGAACCTTGTTTATCTTTGCCTTGCAGAACATTTTAAAATCGGATGAGGTACATCACTTACGAAATATTTGCTTTCCGTAGAAATTGGAATGATGGTAAATAAGAGTGAGTCAGATGAACTTTTCGGAAAAGCCTAAATATACATGAAAATAATAGTTGTAAAAAAAATAGTGAGCGTGAAGTAGGGAAACGGTAACATGCTTTAATTAAACTTCAATAATGTTTAAAAAATATTTTATTAAAAAGGATAATACTGCATTGTAAAGTTGGAGGATTAAACATTAAGGCCGATTAAAAGACGGATTAATCGCTTAGTCGCCACAGCTCCTACTGCTGCGGCTTTGCTCTCGTACTTTCAGCCTCAGTTCACATGTAATATATTGTTCTAAGTCCGACATCAGTATTTGTGGAAATAGGGTGATTAAAGTAGAATTATTCCAGAACTGCTTGTCTACAAATTGCCTTTGAGTAGTTCCCCAGAAATCAGAATCCATAGATATACGATCGCTTGAGATGTATCTCCAGCTAGAAGTGTGTCACTTTACCGCCTCAAAAGAACAAGAAAAGGAACCTCCTGTGAGCCAGCATTTTCCCCCTGTCCTCTTCATATCATTTCCTTCTCCTTTCGGATTTCTTCTGAATTTTTTTCTCAATGTGCTACTGGACAAGTAAAGCATAATTAAGTATAAGTAATCAAGAATAAGTAAGTATAATTTAAGCATTATTATGTATGTTTTCTCATCAAAATTTCACGTAGAACATGATTTGTGCAACGAGAATTACAGGAAGTAACCCCCAACAAAGGTATTAACGTTTTTCAAACTTCCCAATCATTAAAAAAAAAAAAAAAAAAAAAAAAAAAAAAAAAAAAAAAAATCTGCTCGTGTTTAATAGGTTACTGAACATCGACGGTGATAAGATCCCGGAAGAATGGAAAGAGGCCTGGACAGCAGCGTCTCATAAACAAGGAAAGAAGGATGACTGGGAACTACAGGGGGTTAGCGATGACAGGAACGAAAGGTAAAATTTACGGAAAAATGTTGATTGCGAAAATCGAAGAGGATTGGACCCGGGACCCCGTTCGAGGAGGTAGCCGAAAAAAAGAGGATTGTTGGTCGGGAGCTCCATTTAGTGTTTTTGGATATTCAAAAGCCTTATGATAGTGTTCCTCTTGTGAAACTTCGGGAAGTCCTATAGAAACTGGTTTTAGTAAATGACTTATTGGGGCAGTCAAGTAGTTTTATCGGGGGGCTTTTGCCAGAATCAAGTGTCAAGGTAGGCTTTCAGACGGTTTTTGTGTCACCAAGGGGCTTAAGCAAGGGTGTTGTCTGTCACCGACTCTTAAGATGTATCTAGGGCACGTTCTGAAGATGGGAAAAGAAAGCGTGCTGGAATGGGCGTTCTTCTGACTGACCAAGAAACACTGTCAGGGCCGGATTTACCCACTTGCCGCCCCCTTCTTATTCGTTTTGAAACATCAATAAAAACCATCAAGTGAACGCACCAGCGGGGGTGGGGTGCATAAAACGCGTTTACTCGTGTTGGAAACATTTTTTGGGAAAGCCCTGTCAACACAACAAGCAAAAATGCACCGAGCTTTGCGCGAACGTTAAGTTTCGTAAACCTGTTTCTGCGTGGACATTCATAAGAAATGAACGAAACAATTATGAAAGAACGCACATAAATGTGGTTTAATGATTTTAACTTCCACCGCCGCGCCGCGCAGACCGCACCGTGTTTGGAGCAATGCGTGAGGTATTCCGACAGCCTTGTAGGCGCTATGAGTTTCACGTCGACGACCGCTGCTGAACGCATTGTGTATGAAGCAATGCGTGAAGTATTCACGCAGAATTGTAGGCGCTATCCGTTTCACGCTGACCGCAGTGACCGCACTGTGTTTGATGCAATGCGTGAAGTATTCATGAATTCTTGTAGGCGCTATCTGTTTCACGCTGACCGCAGTGACCGCACTGTGTTTGATGCAATGCGTGAAGTATTCGTGCAGTCTTGTAGGAATGTAGGCTCCAATATGTGTTACATGCCGACCGCCTTGGCGAGGGCTTCTCCTTTTCATCTCAAGTCCTCGTCATCATTTCTCTCTCAGTCGCGCCGTTCCTGGCTAAATTGCGTGTTTGGTCTCTCTCTTAACTCGATTAATTAAAGGTGCTATCTCTTGTATCACCGAAAGACGACAAAATTAGAAATTACTATACTCTCAGGAAATGAGAGATTTTGTTTGTAATTTTTTTCTAAATCCGATTATTTTTACACCTACATTTAAAAAAATTGCAAAATTTGCCGCCTCCTAGATTTGCCGCCATGGGCCGCGTGTCACGGCCCTGAACACTGTTCACGCTACGCTTTGCTAACGACCAGGTAATCATAAGTCAATATCACACGGAGTAAAAAACTTCGTGCATGGGACCCGAGTTGAGGTCATATGGATTTATGGATCTCTGAAGTTTTCTGATCACGCATCCGAAAACTTGAGGTCAAGCTGCCGAAGTTCGGTTAGACATCGAGGCACTTCGGTATGTACCGGAGTACTTCAGATGTGTGACCCGAACCCTTCGGTATGTATCGAAGTGCTTCAGATGTCTAACCCGAACTTCGGCAGCTGGACCTTAAGTTTTTAGATACGTGATCCGAAAACTTCAGAGATCCATATGACCTCAACTTCGGGTCCCACGTACGAAGTTTTTTTTCTCCGTGCACGATGACGCGGAGTATATGACCCGGAAGTTAGTTGAGAAGTACCGCATGCGAGGCCTCGAGGCTAGTGTGCGTAAGACGAAAAAAATGTCAGTCGCGGGTGCTCATCAAAGCATAGTCCTAGAGGATGGTCAACATAAAGAAAGTTGCGAACAATGCAAGTGGGTGAGTTCAAATAAGCGTCTAATCTGGTGTCCCCAGCTGTTTTAATCGTCATAATCTAAGAAACATGGGCAGATCAAATTTTTTTCTCATTTTCCACACTATTGTTGACTATTACATGCTGTTTCCCACTTTATTTGGACTGAAATAAAAATTTAGGAGAACTTTGAATGTGCAAATTGCCTACATTTGTCCCAAATTTGCGTGTCCCCCGTGCCTGGTTCTTGACTTTAAATCGATGTTGCAGCATAACTAGAGTGATTATTTAAGAAAACTTTATCGGAGATGATAGGTAATGCTTTTGAATTTGAGAAAAAAAATATGTCAATTTATTTTTTGCTCCATCAATAAATTTTTCACGCGCTAGAATCATTGTCCCGAGCAACAGTCAGCAACAGTCAGGAGAGACATGGCAACGATGTAATAAGCTCTAAATGATTGCCGTAACGTTGAGGTTTTTCCAAAAACGACTTTTTTTGTTTTGATAGAATAGTTCACACGTCGTAGATGGCAAAAATTCTGAGATTCGCAAATTTTTGTGCAAGATTAACGCCATTAATGATGCCAAACAGAATGCTATACACGATAACTAACAGGGCGTCAAGCATACACACACACACTAATATCAGCTCGTAAAATACTTTCAAAGTGTGCGTAAGGGAAAATTTTCTCTTATTCCGATCCTCTAGGACGTGCTACTAAATATTCCGTGAAAAAAAAACACCAAAATTGTCTTTATTGTTAGAGATAAGCTTAAAAAACAGCTTATTCCATCCTGTCCCGTTCCATCTTGTCCCGTTCCATCCTGTCCCATATGTTTCCATCCTGTCCCATGTCCCAGTTCAGTGGGACAGAGTGGAAAACTGTTACAACTGAGACTTGCTTATTTAAGCCCTGTAGGCGCTCTTTCCTACCGATTTAAGTGAAACTCAGTAACCGGGGGTATTTTTCAATGGGGAACTCGAATTTTTAGTCGAATTTTGAAAATTCGAAAATCCAAGATGGCGGACATTGCCTAAAATGCTATCGCAGCGCCTAATCAACTGAGGCTTCTTTGTTTAAGCCCTGTAGGCGCTCTTTCCGACCGATTTAAGTGAAATTTGGTACGCGGGGGTATTTTTCAATGGGAAACTTGAATTTTTAGTCGAATTTTTGGAATTCGAAAATCCAAGATGGCGGACATGACCTAAAATGCTATCTCAGCGCCTAATCAATCGATTTACGCGAAACTTGGTACCCGGGGGTATTTTTGAATAGGAAACTCGAATTCTTAGTCGAATTTTCAAAATTCGAAAATCCAAGATGGCGGACGTTGCCTAAAATGCTATCTCAGTAACTAATTAATTGATTTTAATGAAACTGGACCGGAAAACCTTGGCATTAGGAAAAGAAAGGAGATTTTAATAGGGGTGCAATACATGGTTTCTTATGTATCTTAGGCTACGTAATCGAAAAATTCCTAGGTTTTTTCCATCGTGCACAGATTCTCCCGGAAGATTGACTCTGCTGGAAAAGCTAGATTTTTAAGGAAAATTCCGATTTCTCCGGAAAAATTCCGAACTTTCCCGGGATAAGTCGCACTGATACAGGTAAATGGAGGTGATCTTCGGAATCAGCGCCAAAAATCTACTCCGAAACCGTTGGCAAATCTTCGGAAAATCAAAAAAAAAAAAAAAACGTTGACCAGTGTAATTGATATGTTAATGCAATTCCTCAAACTTTTCCTGGCTTTACCTCCACTTCAGCGGGTACACGCCCACTTGAAGTTTTAAAATTCGATGTTTTTGATCAATTTTGTATTGCAATATTCCAAGAAATAAAAGCTTCTTCTCGTGTTAAAGGAAAACAGTAGGATAAACAGACGGAACTGTCTAAAAGATAAGCAGAATAAGCTCCAGATATCTTTCATGACGGATGAATTTTTTTGGTTCTGTAAGATATGAAAGGGTTACATGTTTTCAATTATACTTTAATTTAGTGCTCGACGATGCTTTTATGACAATTGCGTTCAATTTTCAATTAAAAGTATTATATGTCACCTCTGAGATGAAAATTTGGGAAGTCAGGCAAAATTAGAGCAAATTTTGGGAGGTGATACACGTGACGGTGGAAATTCGGGTTTAAGCATAACTATTAAGCTCAACGAGCTATATTTCCTAAGTCTACACCTAATGAGAGTCAAAATAAAGGTTGGTTTGCCCAAAAATTCACAAAAAAATTTTGGGAGGAAATTGAACCTGGAATTTGACCCTTATTTGAATTCACCCAAGTACCTGGGGGTGAAGCTAACTTCGGACGGGAAGTTGGATCAGGCCATTCGCGACCTTAATCCTCAAGGAATTGAGAGGACAACTGTGCACGATATCATGACTAAGCAATTGGTATGGTATGGACATGTGCAGAGGACGGCTGATACCAGGTTGCCGAAAAAGGTGTTGGAGTGGGTCCCCCCAGATAGGCGACGTAGAAGGCGTCCGACCAAACTGTGGGTACAGGGCATCCGTGGAAAGATGGAGGGATGCCAGCTTCCGAAGGATCTCTACCATGACATATTCCTGTGGAGGGTAGGCGTCGCAAAGCGCCCTAGCGCGCCGTGAAAGCGACTTACACATACATACCTCCTAATGAATATATTTTGGAAAACTGCAATTTATGTAGGAACGTGTTTATGTAGTGTCACCTTTGATATTTAAATTACCTGCAATATTATTAGGGCTGCAACTATGGCTGAGTAAGTACGTGACTACCACGGTGGTGGAGGATCGTGTTCGGCGATGAAAAAATTACTTGCGATTGGCTTGCCCAGATTATACTTTTTAGCGAAGGCTTGATGAGAAAAGTTGCCTCTTCGATCAAGAAAATCACTGGAATAACAAAACCACAGAATAGCGAATAACTGTATGGGATAAAGATGATGAAAAGAGAGAGAAGATTCTGAGGTTATCCAACAAAGGTTCTGAATGAATGAATATTTCAATAATTTTTTTTTTCTTGCCTCTAAAGCAAAAAGAAAATCAAATTATACTGCCCACATGTGCTAAGGAAGGGCGGCCAGAGACCCCAGCCCCCCTTCCCCCACCGCTAGCGACTAACCAGCTGGGCTTATTTAAATATTGTGTTTGTCGGTCGGACATAGGAGAAATGGAGTCACATGATTGGCCAGCTACGTCTTATCGCTATCTATTGGTGCCTATGTTGAGTAGAATTGACGACTAGATAAATAAGGTACCTCCGAAGTTTCCGTTAGCATTTTGTCGGCTTCCTGTGATGTAGTGGTTGTAGCGCTTGCTCCAGGTCCCGAGTTCTATTCCCGCGGCAAAGTGACCCAAGTTCGAGGGTCTCAAACAATGGCTACCATGCGGGGCTGGCTTGATCAGGGACTGAGGGCGATGGTCGTTTAAGGACTGCAGCGTGAAATTATCCCCTCATCAATATTTGAAGAGAGGGGGGGGGGGGGACTTACTCAACGTAGGCACGAAAAATCAAAAATATTCTTAGACGACCGAGGCCAACTTAAAATATTTGTTTTTCTCAACATTCAAAAAACGCTTTTCATCGGAGATAAAGTTTTCAAAGAGAGCCCTAGAAATGTTTGTATGGGGCATAAGTAGCCACCCTTCGTGGTAGCCATGAAAGCTTCCATGCTAGCATATGACTGCTGTTTAAGCTGCTTTTATGGCTTCTGAGCCATGTTGCTGCGTAAAAAGCAATGGTCAAGATAAAGTAAAAACAAAGCCATCTATTGAAGGTATCAAATCAATTGATAATTTTCTTAAGAAAAAAAGGGAAGATGGAGAAAAATGGTTGCTAACTTACGTTTCTGTCAAATGATATTCCATGAAATCAAGTTTTTGAGGTTGGAGGTAGACTAGAAAGACATAACGATGTGGTCCTACAGGATCAAGTGCACATAAGAGAAAAAAATACAAATACAGTTTGCTTAAATATATCCTAAATAGTGGTTTTCTCCTATGATGCTAATTGACGCAGGTAGTGTCCCTATATGCCATTAGTTATATTTTGTGATACCTTTAATAAAATTAGTCACCATTTTTATGGTGTTACACAAATTTTAGCTCGTGAACCCAAATAAAAGTGAGTCAGCCTAACTCAGGCTACGTTTCATAAATTACCATTGAGTCTGACTGATTCAGGCTGACATCAGTCTGACTCAGGGTAGTTTACGAAACATAGCCTGACGTCAGGCTGATTCACTTTTACTAGGGAAATTGCGATGCAAGTTTCTTCCGCGCAGTATCTGAAACGCTGCATTCGACGTTGGACGTTTTTACACGAGACGATTCAGTCGAAAGTAGATGTTGAGTAGGTAATAATTGTGCATGCTGGTGATCAAATTCAAATTCCGTCCCAAAGATCTATTCGAGTTTTTCAAAAATGACTCTTCAAGACGTTTTACTCTTCTCTTTATTAACGTCTCAATGTGTAGTAAACCGTGGCAAACATTTTGTAACATTAAATAAGAGCGTAAACGTATATAGGTTGTGTGCTTTTCTATGAGCATATGCTCTAAAAGTGGATACATGATAGAGAAAACCATTACCAGATCCGTTGGCAGGTCTTGGTGGTATCCAGGCAGTTAGTTCCTCGCCAATAATGACGTGAAATCCCTCAACATTGCCCATAATCCAGAATTGATATTGGCGTAAATACGGGTTTGTCGCAGACGGCTCATCAAGTCCTGAATGTTGTTATCAAAACAGATGAAAGCAAAGTTACCTTAAAATTAATACAACGACAATACTTCACTGAATTATTTCATGTTACTCAACTGGTTTTAAAATAATCAATTCAACGACTATATACACGTACCAAAGAAAAGTGCAACAACTAAACATACCTGTTTGTTTGCACTTTCATCAGCATGGACAAGCAAATTTCTCAACAATTATTTTAATCGGTCTTCAAATATCAATGAATGGGAAAAAGATGCTGAAATCTATACAAAATACAATTGTACTTCACTTAATGAGTAAAATAATTAAAATACAAGAAGCTGATCCGATATGACGCTTATGCTAGAGGAGCAATATCGTATGAGAATATGTTTTAATAGCTCACCAAGCATCATCACAGTGTGAAAATCGTATTTTTCGCATTCCCACTCGACCCAAAAAGGAGCCAGTTTGATAATGTATCTCTCGATATAATTCCCAAACTCTGCTTCTTCTTCTACCCATTCGACCTGTCACAAAGCATTATGAAAATAAAGATGAGACACGTATAAAAATAAAATGGGGGGCTTGGAGGACAAAGCGCACAAGTGCAGTTTTTGTTATTCCGAGAAATACGTGTTTGAAGTTTGAAAGTTACTTATGAATCCTAATGGCGGGCAGAAAGTTCATACTGATTTTTTGATGCTTAAATATTGGTTTTCGAGAGTGAATTTTTCAAAAAAATATGCATAAAGAGTAGTTTTACTTAAAATTATTAGTATCTCAATTTTTTCAAAAACTGCATTTATGCGGCTTGTCCTCCAAGCCCCTCAAATGTGTTTTTAGTAACAAAAAGGATTAAAAATATCGAGTCAACTAGTGTGGCAAACACACGACTTCATCAACAAACGGCCAATTTTTCCCTCATTTTATGTATGCTAACTAATAACAACCCTCAAAACATAAAACATAAAATGCAAAAAGCTTTGTCCGCCTATGAGGCCACAATCTCTTCAAGATAAATACGTAAAAGCTGGGTCTAATAAAGGATTTTTAATTCCCTTTCCTGAATCAAGCAAATAAGACCATACATTTTAACTAATGTGACCGAATATGTGGATGAAGACCTATTCTTCCAGAAGACAATTTTCCTGAACTTTTTAAAAATGCGAGGAGGAAGAAAATCTGTGAATTACGACGGATGTTTGACCCTGGAAGCTTAAACGTGAAGGAGATATGAGCCTTAAGAATTAGAAACAAAAATTCCGAGGTTGTAGAAAAACGTGGTTTAAGTTTTTGAAAAAGTTACGGAAAATTCTCTCTCCGAAGCTT
Organism: Bemisia tabaci; assembly: GCF_918797505.1. Taxonomy (NCBI): domain Eukaryota; kingdom Metazoa; phylum Arthropoda; class Insecta; order Hemiptera; family Aleyrodidae; genus Bemisia; species Bemisia tabaci. The sequence goes on from NC_092795.1 coordinate 51,219,823, forward strand.
CGGTCACCTCAAATATGCACCTTTTTGAAAGCAACGTCTAGTGCTCGTTCGAAAATGTGCATTCCTAATGCATGTTTACTCTGCTTTTGCTTAGGTCATTGTAATGAGAATGAACTACTCACCATCATTGGCAATTTTGGAGTCTCGTCTATGAGATCTGGTATAACTCTGAATTCTTGCAGTTTCTTCTTCATTTCTGCAACGGACATCTTCAAGACCTTTGAATCACTTGGAATAGGCGGCATAAGCCGTTGAATATCGACTGTGGTAGACTCCTCAAATGCTAAGACAATGGGGTCCGCAAAAGATAGCATAACTCCAAAAAATAATATTAACATTGTGGAATCATATCCCAGTACAATATGAATAAAAATACCGATAATTTGAATTTAAACGTTCGCAGCAGATTAATAAGTCAGTAGTTTAAAAAGCAATTTAAAAGTATCGGTAAGTAAAGCTTCACTAATGCTGAGAAGTTGATGTGATGATGTTGTGACGTAATTCTCATATTTTGAATATACTTTTTGAGGTTATGACAGGAACTCGCTCATGCAACTTCGACCGATCGAGGGCCACTCTGATTGGTCCACGTGGCGACTGCCTCACTTATCGATGCTCCGATAGCGCGGAATCGATTGTTGCTTGCGATAAATATCGACTAGTTTGACGTCACAAAACTATGTGCCTGATTGAAAACATCTGATTGGCTTGGTTTTGACCTTCAATATTATCTCGAGTGGTTTCCACCAAGAAATTCGTTTGCACAAGCATCCTTTTTCCTTTGGAATTATGGGATACCCTTGTTTACAGCATCTTTCAAGTTATAAATCAACGCATTACGTAGCGTTTTTTTCTTATTTCTAAAAAAAAAATTGACACAGTTGGGTTTTCTTTAGTTTTAGAGCATCCAATTCTCGCACATACATATAATTGGAATGAAACGTCTTATTTATTGTATTTTCTCTGCCAAAATGCGTAAAATCGAGATAAAAGAGATTCATTAACAAATTCGAGAAATCATATTTCATCTATTTTTTGTTTGAAGGGTCAAAATGAGACCTTGATCCATTCATTGAATTGATTATTCCTTTTTTTCTCAAGGAGCTAAAGATGTTTCTTTTATCGGTAAGACAATTTTGCGATGACAAATTTTGTCTACAATCCTTAATGGAGAGAAACCAATAGCTATGAGTTCCTTCCAAGCATGATGAATGCAGGAATACGCCAGAAAGATTGCCTCTGAGTATGATCAGTCATCTCAGCGACCTACCCTTCAGAGGCTGAGAAATTGATTTCAAAGAAAGTAATTTTAGTATACTTTTGATTCAAAATAGTGAACTAGAGTTCACGCAAAAACTAGACTTCTTAATATTTTATTATTCTCAAAGTGGTTATACTATCAAAATAGACCTGTAAGAACACAATTTCAACTCCACCTTCTACGTTGATGCAAAAACGGGAACTTGAGCCACTTGAGGTGGATTAACTTAGGTCACGCAACTAAACTAACCGCGCGGTAAAGCGTAGTGTATCAAGCAGAATTGAAGGCGATCTGCGCTGAGACTCGACGAACCTTTTTTATCTTTGCCCTGCAGAACATTTTAAATTGGATGAGGTCTATTTCTTACGAAATATTTGCTTTTCGTAGAAATTGGAATGATAGTAAATAAAAGTGAGTTAGATGAACCTTTCGGAAAAGCTTAAATATACATGAAAATAATAGTTGTAACAAAAATAGACGTAACTAAAATGTTTCTAATGTTGACTGATTTCGCGTGAGACATGAAACAAAAATGAGAACCTAGGTTGGGCTTTTTTAATGGATGTTTCAGTAGCAATATGCGTATGTAACGTTCAGAAAGTATCACTCAACAGAAGTAGGGAAAAAGCAACATGATTGAATTATACTTCAAAAATGTTTAAAACATATTTTATTAAAAAGGATAATACTGCATTGTAAAGTTGGAGGATTAAATATTAAGGCCGATTAAAAGACGGAGTAATCGCTTAGTCACCACAGACCTACTGCGGCTTCGTTCTCGTACGTCCAGCTTCAGTTCACAGTCTGACATCAGTGTTTGTGGAAATAAGGTGATTAAAGTAGAATTATTACAGACCGGCTTGTCTAATAAGTGTCTTTTAGTAGTTCCTCAGTTGATACAGAATACATAGATATGCGATCGCTCGCTCGAGATGTATCTCCAGAAATGTGTCAATTTACCGCCTCAAAAGAATAAGCGTCTTTCTGCGAAATAACATCAGGGGCTTTGCTTTTCCATCGATGAAGGACAGAACACCAATCATATTAACCAAAGTAATAGACCAGTTGTCAAGAGATAAAGAAGCCCTCATTGATGTACATGGAAAGGAAGCCCGGGAAGATATCAAGACTGTTATCAACATATTATCAAAACTGAAGAATGAAATGTATTGCTCTGCATTTTCCACAGCTTTTACGAATCTAGAAGAATACTACAAACTTAAAATTGTCTTTATGTAGCTCCTTGACAAAGCAGATAGTTAATTAGGTGCTGCTTTTCTTTGTTCCCATGGCTGAAGCACGGAATTGATTTTTTTAAAATTTTGGAGTCAGTCTGTCCATCCTTAGCTCTATTTCATCTCATTTTCATACATGATGGAGACGGTTGAATTTGACCATACAACTAAATTTGGAGATGCGGCTTAAGTAATTTTATTCCTATCGTGTGGGTCATCTATGCTTCTTGTGATCTACATGAACTCAATATTAATTATTGAGAAACTGGATTTTTTCTGTTAAAAGAGTCATGGGTATATCACAAATACAAAGCCAACTGCCGGTTATAATTGGACAACCTACGTATTACTATTCCCTGGTATCAGTGCAAAAAATACGTATTTTTTGCGAAACAAAAATCAAAACAAAAAACAATTTTTGACAAACAATGAAATCCACTTATTTTATAACTAATGGATACTTTTACTTTTCTGAGATAGCATTAGTGCTACAATAGAATATCTACGAGTCTTTTTCCTTAACTTTTTTACTCCTCATTCGAATGGCCCCACCCCATCTCTCCGAAAGATGCTCCACGACGAGTGTTGTTGGTTCGTTCGGGTCTGAAGTAGTAGTAGTGTATAGAGGCTTCTGCCACTGAGCCAAAAAGAAATTAACCGCGTACGGTTCTCCAAGGTCATATTGTCTAACAAAGTCTTTCAAGTTGAAATGAGGCCGTCCTGTGACATCACTGGAATGAAAAAAATATTCATTAACTACACTCAGGAAATGCAGGTCATGAAACATCTATACACGAGCGTGTATTAGTAAACATGTTTGCTTAGCCTAGCAGAATTCTGTTGCAGGAGCACCTAAATCGAAAAAAATGGTGCTGATTTAACAGCCTGGTTGTAAAAAAGTGTGTGACAAACCATAAAACGCTGAATTGACCGCCGCGGCAGTTAGTTTAACATCATGACATTGCTGAAGTAATTGCTGTAGCGGTTAATTCAGCGTCTAGTGAATTTACGCTTTTACACATCAATAATGTTAAATCAGCATCCATTTAATTTCGATATAAGGGGAAAATTGAGTGTTTTTAAGATAGCCAAAATCTTCCCTAACCGAAGAAATTTCTAGTTGTCTGATTTAAACGTATCATTATTCAATTTCTGTCTATTTAATCGGTCAACGAATGCGAGAAACACATCTTTGAAGCTAAGTGTAAACCTACCTATTTGTGCGACAAAAATACACACGAAGGAATGAGCAATTTTATTTAAATTGAACCACCTACCTCTGATTCAGTTTTTTCATTGTACAATTTATCGTCCTATTTCCGTGTGCATAAACAAGGAACACATATCGATGAAGTCCTGAAACGTAAGGACAAAGGGGAAAAAATATTTAAAATTTATGGAGAAATACTTTTAATTTTCTTTACAATAGCGTATCGTGCACTTTTCACTATATAAACTGTTAGATAACAATAGTCCAGACACCCTCAAATTAATTACGTGACATTTGCCCCGAGACCCCTTCCCCCTCTTTTTCACAAAAAGCTCGAAAGATGGACCTATATGTATTCAACGTTCACCCCATAATTTACAGAGTATACAAAGGAACTCCGAAGTTTGCAATTTGCGAAAATTTTTCCGTCAATTAACTTACACCGGAACAAAATGATAAATTTATTCCAACAGACGTAACGTTTTTTCGCGTTCAATTTGTACCATGATCATTTTTGTGCAATGATATCTAGATTCTTTGAGCGCAATTTAAGCATAGCACAATAATACGCACCCTCCCCTCACCTTTCGCCGATGGATATTTTGCGTCACTTCACTGCTTCGCAGAGGTGGCAACCTCATTCCGTTCACATGTTCGCCTTCATCGTGCACCGATAGACAATTTCTCTACTCAGGAGCACGTGTATTTGTATCTTGTTTTGCTGTAGTTTGCGTATTATTACGTGCACATAGCGTTAGGGACGGCGCGCGGCGAGAGCATGGGACTTTAGAACGGCCATTTTTTGCCTTCACTGTGCATAGGTAGGCAATTTCTCGACTCTGGACCGCGGTGATTTGTATCTTGTTTTGCCTTATTTTTTCCCATCATTATCATAAATATTTTTGGTCGTACGTTCTGTGCGCGTAATTTTCCATGAAAAATGTAGCACAAAAAATATATTAAAATTGTTTACCTGTTCCTAGCAAAGGCCTCGGTTCCCTGTAATCGAAAATCGTTTCTCCCCTTACATAATCGAGCGCAGGTAGTTGCTCATTTTCATAACTATGCGCTGGAATGTCGCTGACGAGCCAGTACAGGAACAAACTAGAAGAGCGATTTTGAGCTGACGGTTCATCCAGACCTACAAGTGAGAACGGAAAAATGAGTTCACTTGTGCCTAAGTAATTACATGTAACTTGGATGTAAGCTTATTTACGTGAGAAAATTTTGGTTCATGCTTGATATTATTTCAACTAAGTCGAGATACCTACCAATGAAAAAAAGTTAGTTTCAATAAATTGCTTCTAGCACCGCCATTAATTGCGTTGAATTTTAAAAAGTGCACTCCTACACTAACATATCTACACTACAGTATATTGAATTTTAACTTTTTATTTGTATATTTTTGTGATTGACATAGTAAACCATTCAAAATTTCAATAGACTAAGTATAGAATTTATAATTATTATATTAAAAACCTGCATGTTCTATGTGATATTAAAAAGTTTGTAGTAAGTATGTTCCCTATTACTTGGCGGGATGTTCAATTTAACAACATCTACAAAATTGAAGCAACAAGGAAATATTGGAGAATTTTTGCGATGTTTTATCTCAATTCCTTAGCAAAAGAAGTGAAGTTGTCAATATGTATACTTCAGTATACTCCAGAACTCTTGTATCTTTACTCTAGATATATTTTCGAAGGAATTAGCTAAATGAGCATATTAGTATGAAAAATATAACTTGAAAAATGACGTAAATTAAAAACCATGATCGATTAAATAAGGTCAGTTTTAATTACCTATCATCATCAGCGTATGCACTTCCTTGAGGAACGTTCTGTAGTTAACCCACAATGGTCGGCACTCTAGCTCATGAACTCTAGTTATTTCATTTCCAAGCTTAGCGCAAAGACCATTCCGGTCCCATTTCCCATCCCGGTCCATCCATTCTATCTTGATATTAAAGTTTGAAAAATAAAATGTATCAATAAAAATGAACGAGTGTGAATGAATGAGTCAATTTCTCAGTGATTTTTCTTCTCTTTTTGAAGAATATTCTGTGAAAACTTCATACAATGATGTTGGATCGGTCTCTTTTCAAAAAATAAAATAAGTGCGTAGATTTTGAACTATCGCAACTGAGACACGCATTTCTGCAGTTTCACCATCGATATTTGATAATTGTATACTATTCCAATCCAAATTATGATATTTATTTATCATATAACAAGGCATCCAAACGGATAAGATGGAGCCTCGGGCCTTTGTCGCAAAGAAATGTAGGAGGCTGGCGCATTTGTGAACATTAACATGCAATTAAAAATTCGGTTACACTCGTAATTTTAGTAATTACTCACATGAATTGTTTCATTTGGCGCCTTGTCCAATAAGTCAGGAATAATTTTGTGTTTTTCTAACTCTGTTTTTATTTGCTCGGGAGTTCGTTTCAGCTCATAGCCATAATCAACTTCTGGATCTACCGTTGTTTTACATCTCATGAGATTAAGCAAATGTATCAGAACTATTGAAACTGTAAGCAGTATTTGATCATGCCTCATGTTTATGTCTCAATGCTCCTCGGTTTCTGGGGGAAAAACCAAATCATTAGTCATATCCTAGGCCAATAATTATGACATGAATTTGTAAGTACAATAATTGAAATCTTCCGTCGCATTCCTAAGGCGCAATAATACAACTATTTGAACTCTCCGGAATGCGTGAGGTATCACGCCGCATTTGAAGGCGTTTTCAAAACAGCCAAGTTCCGATATCCGGATTATCGTTTTGCAAAGTTTCTATTATTATGTTTTATTTCCTACCATTTGTTTGTTTTCAATCCTCCTATAAAAACTACCCATTTGCTGAATACACTTCTGGCTGGAGCGCATTTTAGCTATGCATTCACCACTGCAAAAATGTCAAAGGAAATCGACAAAGCCAGCGTGTATAAGGCTATTTCGATTGTAATCTTCCGTCGCATTTCTAAGGCGCAATGATACAACTATTTGAACTCTCCGGAATACGTGAGGTATCACGCCGCATTTGAAGGCGTTTTCAAAACAGCCAAGTTCCGATATCCGGATTATCGTTTTGCAAAGTTTCTATTATTATGTTTTATTTCCTACCATTTGTTTGTTTTCAATCCTCCTATAAAAAGTACTCATTTGCTGAATACACTTCTGGCTGGAGCGCATTTTAGCCATGCATTCACCACTGCAAAAGTGTCAAAGGAAATCGACAAGCCCAGCGTGCATGAAGGCTATTTCAATGTATTGTATAAAACATTACTCTGAAAAAATTTTATGATTTCACTGAAAAAATATCACATTCTCATTTATACTCCTGGTTGATTTTCGCGCTATTACACTTGCAACTACTCATATGACTGGCGCCAAAATTAGTCAGGAGTAAAGTTTGATACTTTTTTTACAAGTAATTTCATCGTTTATGCCTGTTAGAATGATAAAAATTCAGGATATTTTTAATCAGTAAGTTGAACATATATCTGTAAATTTACTCCTCTAAAAAACTGACAATGCAAATAATTTTATGACTACGATGTTTTGATAGAAAACGGTGCAATTTTTTTTTTTTTTTTTTTTTTTTTTTTTTTTTTTTTTTTTTACGATGAGTAATAATTGCGATCCGTCTTCCTTTATTTTTTCTTTCTGTTGGAGCATTAAAAACAAATGCAGGTAATTATTAATCAATAATACAGGTTGCAATAAGGATGCGCATCTTGAGCTCCTTTCTGTGCTGAAAATCGTTCTGTACCTCCTCAAAGATACGAAACACGGATTAAGTAAGATTAGAAGTACATACTAACAATGTTTAAAGCAGGTTTCTTCATTCATTACTTTTTTTACTCATTTATACTAAATCATAATGCTGTGACTCTATGTGGATAATAGACACTGCGTGAGTCAACCTTATACATTATTTAGTCACAGAAATTCTCCTTGCTTCTTTACCAAGAATTTAGTACGTGTACATTTTATAAATGAGGCAGCTGTCTCATACAAAATCCACCCGCTACTTAGATAGTCTTCAGTTATCATTTCTGGTGAGCTTATCTTCTTACTAAAATGCTGGAAAAGTATAGGCTTGCAATACTGGCTCAACTTAGAGGCTCGAATATATTATTTTACACACTTCTTCAAAATGAAAAATTTAAAATTTACATGTACTCCGTAAAAAAGAAATTTAAGAAAACCGTTGTTATTCGTTACAACTGTGACACCAAACATCATTGTTTCACTTAACATCTGTCCTCGTTGTAGCTATAGACATTGAAAAATATTGTTATTTCTGAGATTTTGACCGAGCAACTTCCTCGTAACCTCCTATCTAATAATTTAGGACGATCTAGTGCCCTGATAAAGAAATTAAGTCACAATGAGTTAAAACATCCTTTATTTTAAAACTTGTGATGCATGGCTCTAATGCTGCTCTGATTCAATTTATTTTACAAATGATTTCTCAGTTCAAAATATACATAGCTATTTTTTCTTCCTTAAAGTGGTGTTTAAACCCGCCAGTTCATTTATTACGCCTTGAAGATGAAAATTGACGATTGTTTGTCGCATGAGAAACCACATAGGGACAAGCCACCTTCATATAGTCAAAATTCTTCTCTAAAATCAACCTTCTATATAGCTTTAGGGGTATTTATTTTCCTTCATTTTGAAGCTCCCGCTGATCAAGTATTCTTATCTGATTGTCTATACTTCAAAAACGCAGTTTGCCTGCAGTTCATAAAACACGTATCGCTCTGGATGTGGGGGAGGTTAGGTCGAAAAGAGCGTCTTGCCATTTTGTTTTCACATGTCAAGGGACAGAGACTCAAGTTACAAAGAAGGAGGGGGTTACAAAAGTACTAACTTACAAAAAGAGGAAGGGGTCGAAAAATCTGATATTTAGCGTTACGTATTATATGATCGGCTCCTAAATATGGTGCGTTGAAATTCTTTTGCCCTTGATAAATCGGAAATTGACGACTGATGAGCTAAATAGCGCGTCGAAAAGCTCTAATACATGATCATTAAAAATTTCAAAACAATAAAACGAGCGGCGAAAGAAATTCACTACACAACCACTAATTCTTGTCTCTACAAAAAGGAACTCACCAAATTAAAGAAAATAGAGTAGTGATCATATTATGAGTTGACCCTTTCTTTCATGCAGCTGGTTTGTCGAACGAATAGAGAAAGTTGTAAGGTGAAATGACCAGACGTATGAAAAATTCAAATGCTGCTGTATAGGCGGATCCATCCGCCTCGAACGGAAGGGAGGTCCGGTTTCCCCAAGACATTTTTTGTAATATGCAGTTTGAGTCAATTTCGTTATGAATAATAGCCGAATGCAAGTGTGTTTTGTTCTTCTTTCCTCTGTTCCTCTTTCTTTTCTTTTTCTTCCTCCTGTTTTTTTCGGGCGAACGGGAGGGAGGGGGGGGGGTTCGCCTCCTACGCCCCTCCCTCCTCTAGATCCGCCCACGTTCTGCTGAGAATTTTACTTGCCATATGTATCACGCAGCTTTTCTTTGTTTTGATCAAATTCGATGGAAATTTTTAGTACTTTATGCAGCGTTCTCATTCACGATTCTTTTTGGTTTGTAAATTATCAGCTGCCTGGCTGGTGAATGTCGTGGGGTGACTCGTCGATGACAGGGAGGAGGATACCGTTGTCTTTCGTGTCCATTCAGTTTGGAAAAAGTTAATGGCAACGGGTGATTGAAATTCACTGAAATGATACTTCTCAGCAAAATGACAATTTGAAAAGTTAGCTCGCCGATCATCAGCAAAACTGTCCAACAAAGAAATATTCCCTCTTAAAAATATGTACATATACATCGAGAAATCAGATGCCTAACTGAGTGAAGCTAACTCTAAGCAAAATTTTACTGCACAAGATGAAGTGAAACACGGTTTTCTTTATCCAAGCCTTCTTATGCCCTGAATAATTCGAGTAAATTGCATTAAGGGCATCAGATTTTGTTGGTGAGGCCACGCGTAAATTGTACGAACACAACGCCAAAAACACTAAAGTCAGCTGGGAGAGTTTGCTTCACTGATAAACAAGTTTCAAACAAATCCTCCCTTCACTTTCTTTTTGTGTAGTGGGCCATCCTGGTCATCTCATTTCACCTTTTTTTAATAAGACTATAGCCGTTTTTTAGTAATATGAAGTGGAGGTTATTTTGTTATATGAGGGGCCTGATGAACAAGGCGCATAAGTGCAGTTTTTGCTATTTCGATAAATATGTGTTGGAAGTTTCGAAATTACATGGCGCCTTATGGCGGAAAGTAAGCTCATGACTTTTTGATGATTGAACATTGGAACTTGGGAGCGAATTTTTCACAGAATATGCATTCAGACTAGTTTTACTTGAACTCATTGGTACCTCAATTTTTTCAAAAACTGCCCTCATATTCTGTGCAATTTTGTCAAACTTGTAAACTTTCCAGGGGACACAAATCTATTCTATAATCTAGGTTGCCTTTCCGTCATATGTAAAAACAAAAAAAAAAGATATTAAAAAATGTCTTACGAAGATTGAATCGGTTTTTCATCGAAAGCCAATTTCTTGGGTTGCTTATACACAACAATTACATGGCGATGGATACCTGGAAATGAAGAGGTAAATATAATTAAGACGGTAAGTCAACAATTTACAAGTAACCTAAGGAGAGCATAGTGATTTGGGACTACAGGAGAGTTCTGGATTCAAAAGTTTGATCAATTTTGCCATACATTATAGGTATACGACTCGGGGTGGGCAGTTGGGCACGTCTTAAATAAAATAAAATTTTAATTATGATGTCGTATGTTGTTTGGTATGATTAAAAGCCACTGCATTTGGGGTGGTTTGATGATATAAATTGGTTGTGTGTCCATATTTCCATTTCCTGTATCCTCAGCGGGCGCTGGTACGTTGTAAGAAGCAAGTTCCTGCCCTTTCTTAATTTCATTTCCAGGTATGTTGACAACCAACCAGTGTAAATACTCTCGAAGCGATGGTGTCATGTGAGACGGCTCATCAAGACCTATAGTAGCATGTAATATAGATACAAAAAACAAGCATTCCGTTTCAAAAATAAGCAAAGTTCTTAAGTAAATTACCCTATGAGTAAGTACATTTGACACGTTGAACCTATCTGATGTATTTTGCCAAAATCAAGTTGATTTTCTTTTAAAAGTATCACAAGTCGATCTACTATGGAAAATGATGCATTTTTATCTGCAATGATTGGTTTACTTGAGAAGATCCCTAATTACACCCATGCATGTCGCTTCATAGCACCTCCTGGGGCCTTGCTTCTTAAGTTTGTCCGATGTCTTAAGTTGATATATTTTTAAGCGCATATTTGATAAAGCTACGTGTCGATGTATCCTCCGCAAATCATAATAGTTGGCACATGCTTTTTCTACGTATCGAGGCGAGATATGAACTCTTAAAATCTAAAGCTGACACTCCTCTTCTGATATTTAAGTGAGAATCTAGCCCCTTGAAACAGGCTCGGACTGGCCATAAGGCCAATCTGCCATTGGCAGATACGCCCCCTTGGCGCGACAAAAACGCGCCCCTCTGACAGATAGCAAAATAAGAAGAGAGAAAAAAATTACGACCGAGAATACATGCGGAAAATGTCTTAAATGAACGGAGGAAGAGAGAGTTAGGAGTGAAGAGAGGTGCTTTTACGCATAGTGGTGAACAGAGGTCCAAGAACTACTTTCTGAAGCGTAAACACTTTTGTGTGAAATTGTCACCTTTTTGTTGACATACATACTTTATCATCCCCCTCCTTCATTCTCTATGTGTAACTCCCGTAGAAGCGATAGCCAGTTCGATTTTTAGACATACGCACACTTTGTAGACCCCTTGAGAGACCTTTAAACATATTTCTTCCTTTTCAAAATGACTATTGATTTGGACATATCATAGCATATCTCGGGCAAACTTAACCTTAATTTATTTCGAAATTCAAAAGTAAGAGACATATAAAGTTTAAACGCGATACAACTATTCTCGCAAGATGGATGTCCATATTGCATACGAAAAATGTAAGAAGCGATGGCGTGAGTCGTGAACTCGCAATGCTCTGCTCTAGTTTAAAGCAACATTACAAATTAGACAAACACAACATGGAAATAAAGCGAGGGAAAGGATGCGCGTTAACACGGCGCAGAGATACAACTATTCGTACTTGATGGACGTCCGTGCTGCATCCGAAAAATTGAAGGCGCGATGACGCGAAGCGTGAGTTCTCAATGCCCTGCAATATGCTGCGAATTAGATGTCGCCCGGATTCGGGAGAAAAGTTAAAAAAGAGGCCCGAACACATCTCTCCTACCTTCGGCTGTATTATTCACGTAGTGCTTGAAGCACCATTACGAATAAGACAAACGCAAACAAACACAATATGGAAATAAAGCGAGGGAAAGGATGCGCCTTAACGACGGCGCAGAGATACAACTATTCGTACTTGATGGACGTCCGTGCTGCATCTGAAAAATTGAAGGCGCGATGACGCGAAGCGTGAGTTTTCAATGCCCTGCAATATGATGCCAATGAAGTGTCGCTCAGATTCGGGAGAAAAGTTAAAAATGAGGCCCGAATACGTCTTTCTTGTCGTCGGCTGTGTTGATACTCGTTCTTTCTTCTTTTTTCAGGTTCTTGCCTGATTCTTTTTTAGGATGGATTTTTAGACCCGTGTCTTAAGCTCGTGTAAACCGCAGCTTCAGTTCTTATGGAAATAATGGTGCTTGGATGCGTCTAGTGGCTTTAATTTTTTTTGTCCTCTTTAATTTCAGAAGTCTGTCGGTCTCTTCAATACGTTCACTTTTACAATTTTTACTCTGTACGATTAATAAACTTTGAACCTGAAAATAGCGTAAACTTGTGCTGCTTTGCCAAAACTTTCTGAACCCTTCTCCACGAAGGAGATGCCCCATTAGGAAATATCACATCACGCCCCTTTAACCAGCCAAGGGTCTACGCCCTCAAATGCGAGCCAGTCCGACTCTGCCTTGAAATGTCGCGCCTAAAGCTGTGGCTTGCTTACTTTGTGTTTTAAAATCGGTCCTTTTAATTAGCACAAAACACACGAAAAGTCCAATATTTTGAAATTTCTTTTTTATTTGGTGTGGATGCCATTCCCTGAATTCAATTGCCCATGCAACGGCACAAACTTCACATAGAATGTATGCATTTTTGAGTACAGATTTTGATTTTTAATGTTAAAAAATGTTCACTAATTTGTAGTGGTACGGTACACTACGTCACCTGATTAGAATATCAAGACCGATTATTACTGTGTTCTCTCCAGTGGCGTGGCATGTTTTGCGACACATTGAGTGCTCTGCCATTTAAACCAATGGAAAAGGATCGATAAACAGGGTGCTCGCAACGAACACATTAATAATAGATTCATAACCATAGTCTTAAATGGAGGAAATATCGATAATCGATTATTCAAGCCTCGCCACTGGTTCTCTCTCATCAGCCTCGTGTACTCACCGCTATGTAGTCCCTCTTAGCCCAGGGTGTAGTCCTTTACCACTCATCAGTCACGAAGTTCAGTGAAATAATAACTTCAATCTTGCTTTTGCAGTCAGTTTTTATTTTATTTTATTCACTTACACTTCTCTGAATCTTTAAAGGTCTAAGAAAAACATGGGATCTTAGTAAGTTAAATTATTATGTAGTCGGGATTTATGAAAATTACAGGAACGTAAAGTGATTTTGTGGATGGAAGGATACACTGAGTTCAAACATGGTACCGATCTTGAAACGTCTTGGATTTCTCGGTTAAAGCCGTAAACTTTTAATTTTATTCATATTTTATGTTACATCCAAAATTTGTCCGTAACATTTTTCCAAGGCCAGGGTTGTAGTTTTACGGTGTATTACGTCACCTCATTAAAAAATCAAGATTGTTCATTGATCTGTGTTCTCTCTCACCAGCCTCGTGTCACTGATATGTACAGTTCCACTTTCGACCGAGATGTATATAGTCCTGTACCTTTCTTCAATCATGAAGTTCACTTAAATAAATAAAAGAGTATTCTGTGTGCGAAGCTGTTATTTTGTTTCTGTGATGTAATGGCAACCATTCGTCACCATAATTCGCTGGGAAAACATCATTTATGGATCTGGGGGTTTCCTCTGTTTTGACACCATTTCGTGTAATAAATAGGAAAAAGAATAAGCTGTAGTTATACTTGTAAAGTGAGCTCAAAATATAGTGATCCTAGAGCATTTTTCAGAAAAATCAGGTGGGACTGTTCGTGTAAGAAGTAAAAGAATTAAGGAAAAGTTTTCTTGAATAATCTAATTATTTATTGCAGAACCATTGCAAGGAGGGAAACAAAAGGCACCCCGTACAATGTCATACTGTAAAAATAAAATTTCCTCTTTTGTTTAAAAAAATATTTTTCGTCATTTCAAGCCTTGAATACAAATTATGCAAAATCCTTGTTCAATTTTAACGTCATAATCGTATTACAGTGCAGATTCAGTGTGCATTATTACTCTTCCATGGCTGATAACATTACATTGTAACATGCATGACCTCCTTAGAATGCAGTACGGACCCACTAAGTGTTATTCTAGGATTCTGGATTTTACTCATTAATGTAATCCATAAAGCGGTGTTTACTTCTATTTTATTGTATTAGGCTTAAAGAAAAATTTGTAAAGACTCGTAAGGTCTAGTAATATAAGTTGTAATCCAATATGTGTAATTACAAAAAATAAATAAAAAAAAAAAAAAAATTGTTTTTAGACGTCGAAGGTCATTTTTTCTTATAAAGAATCAGTCTCACGACAAAAGTGGTTGGTTCGGAGGTAGGCTCATCGGTAGATTACAAGTAAATGGGCCGATGCCACTGGGTAAGGAAGAAATTAACAGCAAACGGTTCCCCGAGATCATACCGCTTCACAAATTTTTTGAGGTTGAAATTTAATCGCTGCGTAACATTACTGAAAGCAAAAGAAAAAAATCGTGAAAGATGCTACAACCCGTTCAAATGTGTGGTTACTGTCAATTATTGTAAGATAATTTTTCGAATGGGTTGACGAAAATTTTATTGATAGAGTCGAGGCAACGAATTGCGTACAAACCGCATCTAAGGTACAATAGAATTAACTAAGTGTTCCTTTATCGAGGTGTTTTAAAAAAGTCTGCGGGTTGTAATGAAGTCATTTCCTCCTGTTGCTTGTATTAATATTTTTGGAAATTACTGATTAACTTAGAAGAAATTGTATTCAGTTTTTTGTTTTTCTAAAACTTTTTTATCTCATCCGACTCTTCCCAGCTTGCGGAGAGGCACGAATTCTGGTCGTTTCAAATAGAGTTTTTTTTTTGTAGATGATTTATATCGTAAATTCCTACTGGCCCATTTGGGAATTTCCCTCAGTTCATGGTCCACTAAATTGACTGAATTCGAGAATACTAGATCAAAAACCAACTCTGGTTGGACCCAATATATTGCGCGTAAGAACGTGCGATCAAATCGGTCGATGGTGCATCAAGTACTTGGGGAACACTCCGTAAAAAGAGCCGTCGCTACTCGCGGCACATGTATCAAATACACGTCTTTAGCTGGAGCTAGATATTTTTATTGCTACTTCGGATAAAGAATAATGTGAATTACCAATGCTCCAGTTTTGGCATAGTGACGTTGATAGTTCTGTTGCCTTGTGAAAAAGCAAGAAACACGTATCGGTGTAGCCCTGCGTAACAGAAGGACATAGAAATTTGATTATCTCTCAACAAAATTCTAAATTATCGTAATATCATTTGCGTTCCTATATTTTGGCACAATGGGGTTTGTTGCGCTGTTTTCGAATTCAAGCAGGGGACATAAAATCAAGCTCTAAAGAATGATTAAATATTTTCTTCGGAAATATTCGAGGCTTCGGAAATCCCGAAGCTGTCGCGACGGATTCATCCTTCAGAGTTTTGTAGCCCCTTGCTCCGTAGGCAATTCCTTAACCCCCTGCTGTAAAAATTGCCTACTCAGCAAGGAGCTTCGGAAATTTGAAACTTTTTCGAAGCTCTGTTGCGTCGAAATGACGCATTCCTGGAAAATTGGGTGCAAAAAAAATGGCAACTTTGGATGCGCTTGCGCATGGCTCACTTTAGAAGCGTTTTCGGGCATATGTGTTTAGGAAAAAATAGTCATATATTTTGAGCCGAAAAATCGACCCTAGAAGTTAAGTACGTTAACTTCCGGACACCCTGTAAAAAATACGGTTTAATAGTTAAGGGCATCTTTTAAAATGAATGGATTATCTCTTCAGCCCCCCTCCCCCTCCCCTCCTTCTGACCCCTCCCTCTCTTCCCCTTTCACCCTCTCTTCCCCTTTCACCCTCTCTCTCCCATTCTGCTTACTGATTTTCCTGCTTTGAAAATGCCACATTGATATTTATGTTGAGATCTAGTACCTGTTCCTCGCGGGGGCATTGGTTCTCTGTATTCCACCAACTTTTCTCCCATAGCATGGGCTGTTGCCGGTACATTATCATAATCATGTGGAGGGATATTAGTGACAAGCCAATACAGAAAGAAACTGGAGGAACGATTTTGAGGTGATGGCTCATCTGGCCCTATAAAAAAGAACAAAAAAGCCAGCCACGATGACAGATATAATTAAAAGGATTTAATGCAGGCCAACACGAGAATGAGACAAATGTTTTTAGGTAAAAATTTAGGACCACTAGACAAGGTACGAATTCCAGCATTCTAATACATGGTTCTTAATCAGAACTTAACATAGAACACAATTTTTGCTTCAAAAATTACTGAAATCAACTCCTAACTAATATACTACAGTTTTTATTTTCCACTGGTTACGGGAAATTTGAATGGCAGGAATTGAGAAGGAGAATCAGAGGAGGAGGAAGAAAAAAAGAGAAGGAAAAAAAAGGCAAGCAAAATGTTACAAATTGAACATGATTGGTTTTTCTGCAGTAAAATAAATGTGGTAGAGGGTTTGGGACACTAAAAACCAAGGAAGACAGATGTCTTTTAAGCGCTCAGCCGATAGGCGGCGCTTTTTGATTTCGATTTGCCACTAGAGCTCTAGTATAGTAGGGGGCTCAAGCGATCAAATGGCGCACCAACTCATCGATGCACGAAACGCCATTTTTACTTTTTTTTTTTTTGATTACCTCATTATGCCTCTGTGAATACGATTAAATGCAAATTAGCGTGAGAAATAAATAACAGTCCTAAAACTCTCTTCGCTATGCGGTTTATAGTTATCCTATAATTACTTTCGAAAGTTCAAGATTCGCGTTCTGATTTCCGAAAACTTTTCCACCGGTGATAACCTTATTCGGAGACCTTAGTAGAATTCGCCTACATCTAGGTTATGTGTCTTTGACTTAGGTACTGGAGAGTATTGCCATCCTTTTGCCCTTCTCTGATTGGTTCATGAGTTTTGGCGTCTTTGGCCCTCTTCTGGCTTAATAAGATCAATGTTCATTTTCTGTAGGTACATAGCCGCGATTCAGATTCAGATGACACTACTCTCCCGTATTTGCTTCTCGCGTCTCGCTTACTCCTTTGTGTTTTCATATTTCGTCCATCTCCCTCCATCCATAATTAATTCCATAATCCATCCGCCTCGTTTAAGATTGTGTTGTGAAATTTAAGATTGTGAAATTGTCTGAAATTTGAAGCATAATATTTTGGAATTATTCAACGTATGTGTCTTGTCTTCAGACTCGTTCTGCCCACCTCGTGAAGTTTGTGAAAGTTTCTGAAGTATAATGCTGTGAAATTATTTGACCAATTATCATGCTACCTCAGAGACTGTTTTAGTGTTTTTGGGTTAATTAAAGTATGTCAGGTAGGAGATCTGCCATTTGCGATACATGCAAAATGCTTCATTATACTAGTGTACCACAGTTGTTCTCAAGCACCAATTACAACACGGTTTGCATTTTTATGCTGAATAGCATAGATAAACGACTGGAGCATTTTGCGCAGCTCAAGCGCAGGGATTTGTACCTTCGTAATTGTCACCACCTCATCGCTGCAAATTATGAAAAGGACCACTCGAGTGTATCCTTGATCATAGAATATCTGTCATTCTCAAAGCGATGTCGTCATCACATCCCTGTCAGTTCACAACTTCTAATTATTGAGTTTAACTAGGTGTCAAAAAATCTGAGATATCTGAAGTAGCAGAAAATTGTGTACTTTCAAAGTCTAAGATTTTTTGCGGCACCGACAGTTTCATAAATCTTCCTTATAACACTCTACTCTGAAACCGCTACATTCTACCTCTCATATTGCTCCATAACAAAGGTATGTGTTAGCCTCTTATTTGTACTAAAAATTCTAGGTTTCATGACTCATTTACTCATTCACTCTCTGGTGAATTTGGTTCCGTCAGATTCATTGCAAGACACCTTATGTGTTATCTCCGCAGACCTAACACAGGCATTTGAACGCTCAATGAGAGCAAAATTTCAACTGGCCCGTTGTCTACTTTTCAGTAAAGAAGGTAAATAACCTTCCTTAAGGACTCGCTTTGAGACGATAAAACAAGGTTTCTCCATTACTTACCGTAAGACGATAATAAGTGTTCCACCAGACTATGTAGGAGATGAGGTTGAAAGTTACATCACCTCCATGTGTGAGGAAGTTTTCTTACCTACAACCTGATTTTATGACTTACAATAACAAAAGATACTGCTTTCGCCTGGCATTTTTTCATGCGTCGCATCGTCTAATAAACGGGGACCTACATTTACTTGATTCCATGAATAGGTAAAATGGCTCAGAGAGAATTTCGTCGAATGATCACTACGGCCATCTCTCATCCAGTTGGAGAACTTTTACTTACCTTTGATTAAAAAATTCATGAACCATAGAGTTTTTGGAAATTGAGTACACAATATTATTGTGAAAGATTTTTGAGGTTGAGTCTTTGTTTACATTCTCAAAGTATCAAAAGTTCTACAGTTTCATCGTGTTTCCTCCTAACTTTATCAGCTTATGAGCAATGGCTCCTAATTTACTCAACTCCTCAGCAGGCCAAAACTCTATACCTCTACAGATACATATGAGAATCATGCGTTTCAACGAAACCTACGAGTCCTCTTATCATCACTCAGGAACCACCGATCTTTTCTGCAGGTGTCATGGACCATTCATGACAAATACTGTTGCAACCACCCTTATCCTAGGTACATATCTATGCATAGTAATTCTAGTGATCAGCTCCATACTCACAATGTAATTTCTGTAAAATACAGTTGGACGGTGGAATTACCAGACCCCGTATCTCGGTTTGCGACGTTGTAGACTTCCTTTCATACTTTCTTCTTTACACGGAAAACCAACCAACATCAATTTATAAAAACTTCTGCAATTTTTCTTCTCTGTGCAAAGAAAACTCTGTGAAAACCAAGGAGGAAAAATGATTTGTTCTCTGTCAAAAGAATAAAATGGGAGCGGAGATTTTTAAGCACCGCAAACGAGATACATGGTCTGCTAGTTTCACTGTTGACTTGTTACGATATACCTATACCTACAATATCCCTATAGATTACATTGAAGATATTACTGTCCCTGTAACAGTGACTGATTCGAATGTTATCACAGTAGAGGGTTTCAGATATTTGGGCCAGCATGGTTTATTAATTACACAGAACGTAAGTTACCTTCATAAATTAAGGCGTAGAGGCAACTTCTGCCTTTGGTTGGCCAGAAATTTCTGTAAACGCATTTAAATTCCTAAAATTTATGAGAAATTCCGAATCTACTAAATGAAAGCAAGGATTTCAGGAGAACATGATTAACAATTTGCTGTCAGAAGGAAAACTGCGGAAGGAAAGTGGGAAAGATTTTTCACTATGGCTCAACATAATATGAGGAGGAAAAAATGAATGTAAATTCCGTTTACCCTGGTTATAATTCTGGTATTGCAAGAATTCTCTTTCTCTATTTACGTAATTACGTATTGGATTATTGTATTGTATGAAATCCTGTTATCACGAAGACAGAGTATCATAGAGCATAAACAATAAACATAGGAAAGGTTGTGTCTGATCATGAGTCATTAGAAGGTTTTAGCGTAGTGTGCTGCAACCTAGCGGACACATGGTGCCTTCGATTCGCGAAAAGTTACCTTCAGTACTCACAATCAGTTGCAGTTGATTGATTTCGTTTATTGTCTCATCATTTACCTATTAATATATATATTTCGTTCATTTATTTACCTATAATATTTTTTACGTGTCCAATTAGGGCATCATTAAAACAATTAATTTGGCCTCGTTAAGTGATACGTTCATCTTTGATACATTTTCTTCAAATGATCTAGAAAAGTTATTTTTTTGGAGCCGTAATAGTTTTCTCTGTTTTTATGAGAAATCGAGGATTTTTTATGTATTAATATTTCGGTACTTAAGTAATGGATCATTATTTTTCTTATGGATCTTGGATTTTTTTTCGGGGGGGGGGGGGAGGAAGCACAATTTTAGATGTTTTAATTATTGCAAATTTTAACATACTCAGTTAATAGGTAGTAAATTAAATCTGGGACTCATTAAAATTGCGCTCACCGCTGAGCGCTTCTCTAATACCCACGTATTAGAGCTTTCCCGCTTGTTTTGTTTTTGTTTGTAATATTTTTATTTTTCTTCTTCTTCTTCTTGTTATAGAACGCATTCATAAATAGGTTGAGTGTTCGTGTATTTTTTCGATCATTTTTCTCCTTTTTCAAGTGAGTGATTTTGATAATCATAAAATACAGGGTGTTTCAGACCACCCGTACCAGGCCTTTTTCTCGGTTGGTATAGGTCGTACGAAGTCGGAAACCGCGGGGTTGAATAGGGAAGTGACCCCAAGGAATCCGAATTTCGTGGTCCCGAAACCCCCCCACCCCCCTTGGGGGGTAAAGGGGGGGTCACGATGCTAAAAGTCACGGTTCTCGACCGAATTGCGGATAGATCGCATCAGAATTGAAAAGCACGGAAAATTTCACGTGGAATTGACCCCTAAAAATCCAAAATCGGACCATCCAAGGCCCAAAAATGACCCCCTAAAGAGGGAGACAGTACCCCCCTCCATGATTTCTCTTTGGTCTCAAAATTGACGCAAATTCTCCAGAAAAAGACGGTTTCGCAGGTAATCGACCTCGAGAAATCCAAATTTCATGGTCCCGAAGCTCCTCTAGCCCCCCTTGGGGAGTAAACGGGGGGGCCCAATTTTAAAAATCGGGGCTCCTTTCCGAATCGCAAATTGATTGCATCCAATTTGAGGAGCAGAACACATTTACATCTTAAGTGACTCCTGAGAGTTCTAATAGACGCCCCTGAACGGCAGAAAGTAATCCCCTGAGGAAGGGGGCCTCGCCCCCGCCAAAAATTTCTCAGGATTCCTCTTTGGTTGCAAAATTGACGTCGATTCTCCAGAAAAAGACGGTTTCCCATGTAATCGACCCCGAGGAGCTCAAGGAACATGAAATTTAGAGTCTCCGAAAAATTCGAAGATCCAATTTATAAATATAAAAAAGAGATGAACTCTAATTACCGATCATCATTATTGTATTCAGCCGCTTCAGAAAGTTCTTGTTGTTAACCCAAAGTGGTTGGTTTTCTATTTCATGAAGTGCGATAATTTCGTTTCCAAACTCAGCGCATGGGCCGTCTATCCATTCTACCTTGGTGATGAAATTTTTCAAAAGAAACAATTACTTTATTAAGTACATCGAAATTCCATATAAGGGAACTACCATCCAAACATTCAGTCTTTAGAGCTCCTCCTATTTAAAGCGCTATTACCTTGCTAAATAAAGATACCTGAATATTGTGATGCCCTTTTTATTCTAAAGATTTTCCTTCGATCAAAATAGTTTAATTAGGAGTGAGACAAACATACGGATACCGAACAAAATGCTCGCTTTAATTCCTGTTAATATTGCTAGCGGGTGTGTATCAATTTGATGTTGCAAATTTACATGAATTAGACCAACTTAGCACCATTGTCAGTGAAACGTGGAAACTTAGACATTGGAAAGTTAGACATTGAAGTAGATGAAGTTAAGCCAGTTTGAGGAGTTGATGCAAATTTGTGATTATAATTATGCATGATGTTTGTTTATAAATTTTCGATTGAATATCCACAATTACTCACATAAATCGTTTCATTTGGTGCCTTATCTAAAACGTCAGGAATGATCTTGTGTTTTATTAAGGCATCTTTTATTTCTTTTGGAGTCCGTTTTATCTCATAGTCTGAATCAAAAGGACTCAGAATATCACTATCCATTGTTGTGCTCATACTCATTACAAAATTGAACCAATTTATCCAAAGTAATGAAGCTTGAAAAGTGGATGAGAAGTCATGCATATTTTTCACAAAACAGCGGTCCATGGTCGCTGAAAAGAGAAATAAAAAAAGATATGGGTTCATTTGAATCAATATTTTGATAGTGGAAAGGATTAGTTTACTTTAGATTTTATATTTAAAAAACTCTCACGTAAACATGTTTTTTTAAAAAGCTTGTACCACTGTTATAGCAACAAAAAAACCTTAAGGCATTAACGTGTGGTGGTCTATAAAGAAACAGGTACACACTTTTTTTAAAGAAAGCTTGGAAAGTTTCGGCAGTTATGAGTGTATTCAACCATATTTTGCGATACATATCAAATAACAAGTGGCAAGCTGTCATTCTCATACAATGTATGAGACCATCCTTACCAGGCCTTTCGTTCGATTATCATAGGTCGAACAAAATCAAAAACTGCTGAGCCGAATGATGGAGTGACCCCAGGAAATCCAAATTTCATCATTCTGAAGTTCCCCCGCCTTGATTATTTAGAGGGGGGAGAGGAATTAGAGGGGGGGGGGGTTGATTTTGAAGCTCGAGGCTCCTGTCACAATTGTGAAATTATTTTATCAAAACTAGAAAGTACGAAAATGTAAATCTTAATCGACACCAAAAAGTCCAACACCCGCACTCAAAAAAAAAACTACGGCCCTGTGACCCGGTTGCTCTGGACACTGGTGATCCCGGTGTTAACGCGCCGCCAGCCAGCTGGTACCGGACGCCGCGGCCGATGTCCCGTGGAGCGCGCGCGGCCTTCGTGGCCGTAAGACCGGCTAGGAGCCGAGCGTAAGTTACGGGTTTCAGGATCGGAACCATAACCGCTTCCACGGCCGTTGGCAGTGAGGTGAGATTCAGTTTTCGGAAAATGGCGTCACCATCAGATTAAAATTGAGACGGCTACGTGTATATTCGCAGAAAATTATAATATTTTACGTCAATGTTATTCAGTGCGTGAATTTAAAGTTGCCGCCACCCTTGAACATTTTCGGGAGCGATCGCAGCCACCACTCAGCGTTGTTTATTGAGGTTAGAATCTAGTAAATTGCTTGTCATTGTTGGTCATTGCTCATTACGTGTGTTCGTTTTTCGTTTAATTTTGGAGGTTTTCGATATATTTTCTTGATTCTGTGCGGTGCACGATTGATTCTGAAGTTCTGTGTGATAACGCTTGTCAAATACTTTCGGAAATGCGACGAGAGTTAAGTGAAAATTGTCAGTTTTACCTACGCACTGAGCTCATATCCTCTCCTCCTGTAAGTTCGTTTGCAATTCACTTATTTTCCCCCTACTAAGGGAAAGAACTTAAATCAAAGAAAAGCAATCAATTACCTGCCACGCATCTTCCCACAGAGTAAATTACCGCCACACTAAAATACTGATAATGTAGACACGAGAATGTCTATTTACCGATTGCAACTTCATTGTGCCACCTTTGCTTGCTCATAAGATCGGATTGATTTTTTATTCCATTTCAATCTAATCTCTGGCTTATACTTAAATGTTTTCAATTGAGAGTAGGTAGTATTTCACTCTCCGACATCCAACACCTCCCTTCTCTGTTGCCAAAATAGCTGTCCGCCAGCGGAAGCTATAAGCCAATCTTGCCTGCGTTGATTATCCGATAAGAGCCAGTGCAAACATTGTTGCTGTGAATAATCTCTCTAATTCCATATCCCAATTCTAGGGAGCTCAGTGTACTGTAATAGTGGTAACATTTTGTGTGAATCGCGCTTCAGTTTGCTGAAGGGAAGATCTACAATTTTAACAAGTGTGACAATTTTCGGTGGTATATTTCTTCGCTAATATTTTGTGGAAATTGTATCCGGTAGTTATTGCGGAGAGTTATATCTTGAAGTTTTGTCAACTTTTACTACTGAATTTACACTTTGAAATATTCTCAACCTCATTTTCAAGATTCTGAAGCTCTTCTAGTCTTAAGGAGTAAAAATCTGTAAGTACCCAGAACTACGCCTGTGGTTTTCCTTTGTTAATCATTTAGGTGATTTCCTACTTTGCATTCGTATTTTTTATTGAGGGATGAACCAGGTTTTGTTTTTGACAAATGCTGAATTCTCATTGAGTGAAAGTAATTACATTTATTGAGAACGGGCTGCCAAGTGATAAAAATGATTTTTCAATTTACATTTTTCGCTGCAATGAGTTTTAGCAATTTATCATACCTTGGGCAGTCTGTTCTACATTTAAAATAGGTAGCAAGAATTTTTGATCTATCTACATTTGTTCCTTCCAGTGCTTCCCCAGTGCTTTATTTATTTCTAGGA
Source organism: Bemisia tabaci (assembly GCF_918797505.1). NCBI lineage: Eukaryota > Metazoa > Arthropoda > Insecta > Hemiptera > Aleyrodidae > Bemisia > Bemisia tabaci. The sequence continues at coordinate 51,244,165 of NC_092795.1, forward strand.
AGGCTCGCAACATTAAAGTTAGGTTTTTGAAAATTTCTCTTGATATCTCTACACGATGAATAAGCTAACATTCATATGCTGATTTTCTTTCTCAATAAGCATCATCTCTTCTCTAAGATTCATCTCTTTTCTCAAATTGACTTGCTGAACTATCAGCCAATGAGTTCAAATCTCTCTTGATATCTGAAACATGATCAACAAGCTAACGTTCATATGCTCTTTTTCTTTCTTAGACAGTGAATTATCCATAACTTTCCTGAAACTAAATTGTTATGAACTATCAACAAAGAAATATATACCTATTTTAAAAAGAAGGAAAGAAAAAAAATCTTGTTCAGAAATTGACACAAGATAATTCACTCAATGTTTAAAACTTTGCTGGAAAGTTTTTCTTTTCTATGTACTTTAATGGTGAATTTTCAGCTGTAGTTCCGAAAAAATCCACCACGTCGCGGACAGCGTCGGCGCGCAGAGCTCCGGCCGTCCAGCCCGTAAGTAGCGCGGAGAGCGCAAGCTGCCTATGCCGCTCGAGGCCGCGACTTACGGTTTTCATGTCCGTAGCAATCCGCATCGTCCCCGCACGTAGCACTCCGGCCGTCAGGCGCGTAGGCGAACGGTAGTGCCATATAGCCCATCCAGTCCGTGCTCCAGGTCCGCTGCTCCTGGCCTCCACGGCCGGAGCTTTTTTTGAGTGCGTTTATTCCTGTCCAAAAGACTGGTCCCTGCAGGGGGAGGGGGGGGGGGAGACACTCCCTCGTTAGACAAGGTAGTATTTTGGATAAAAACCGAGGAGAGAATAATAGAGTCAAAACGGCGTGATCATGTTCAGATTCAGAAACTTCCAGAAGGATATTCCACAAAATTGATTGACATAGGTCTAGAGACTTAAACGCAGCGTCAGAAAAGTAAGACAGCGTTGATAACGCCTTCCAAAGCCGAGGACCGGGTAACTTTGATACCCCAGACTGCTGGCGCATATAATAGGTGGAAATGAAAAAAATATCAATAAAAAATTGAACATTATTAAACTTTAGATGATAAAAACAACAATATCTGACAAATGGAAGCTCACGTTCCAAGTCGCGTCAATTGTCTACGTGATCTTTCAAGCGCTCAGCCTATGGGGAGCGCTTGTATTCAACCATATTTTGCGATACATATCAAATAACAAGTGGCAAGCTGTCATTCTCATACAATGTATGAGACCATACTTACCAGGCCTTTCGCTAGATTATCATAGGTCGAATAAAATCAAAAACTGCTGAGCCGAATGATGGAGTGACCCCAGGAAATCCAAATTTCATCATTCCGAAGTCCCCCCCGCCTTAATTATTTAGAGGGGGGAGAGGGATTAGAGGGGGGGGGAGGTCTTGATTTTCAAACTCGAGGCTCCTGTCACAATTGTGAAATTATTTTATCAAAACTAGAAAGTACGAAAATGTAAATCTTAATCGACACCAAAAAGTCTAACACCCGTTTATTCCTGTCCAAAAGACTGGTCCCTGCAGGGGGGAGGGGAGACACTCCCTCGTTAGACGAGGTAGTATTTTGGATAAAAACCGAGGAGAGAATAATAGAGTCAAAACGGTATGATCATGTTCAGATTCAGAAACTTCCAGAAGGATATTCCACAAAATTGATTGACATAGGTCTAGAGACTTAAACGCAGCGTCAGAAAAGTAAGACAGCGTTGATAACGCCTTCCAAAGCCGAGGACCGGGTAACTTTGATACCCCAGACTGCTGGCGCATATAAATAGGTGGAAATGAAAAAAATATCAATAAAAAATTGAACATTATTAAACTTTAATGATAAAAACAACAATATCTGACAAATGGAAGCTCACGTTCCAAGTCGCGTCAACTGCTCTACCGCGATCTTTCAAGCGCTCAGCCTATGGGGAGCGCTTTTGGGCGCTTCTGGGTACCAGATGCGCCCTTTCCAACCGTTCGACTCCCCCGATGTAACATGTACTATACTACATGCCCTTTTGCCTTATGGGTAATGACGCCATTCTGGTACACCCGGGAAAATTTGATTTTTTTCTGCATCTGGTATTCGTAAAAGTTTTCGTGAAATGTTTTGCTTTTAAGCATAACAATCTCGCACGAACGTATTACCTGGTTAAAGTATTTTAGGGCCTCCTTATGCTTTAAATACTTATATCCGAGGCAGTACTTTCAGATCGATTTGAAAATATTACGAACAGTCACGTGATCTCTTCATTTTAGTGACGTATTACTGTGCTACTTTGTGATTGGTTCATTTTATTGGCGCAGCATCGACACGTCAGCTGTTTGCGGCATTGAGCGGAAGGTTTAAGGTTATGTCATGGACCATGAGAATGAATAAGGACCCCCAACTCCAGTTAGCGGAGACATTAGCGCTGCCTATATTTTCATCCATGGCCGATGTCACCGCCGGCCGGCCGGTCCCTCTCTTCCCCGCGACCCGCGCTTCCCCTCCCCCTGGCTGAACTCCTCTTCACGCGGCCCCGCTCCCCCGCGACCTGCGCGCCCTACCTCGCGGCGTCGCGACGCCGCTGTCCGCTAGATCGCGTTGACGCACCAGCTTTAGAGGTTCCGCCGCTCTTTCCCGTCGTCTGATTTACAGTGGATCCTTTATGTTTCCATTCACCACCAACTTACATTCGTCACAAAGTGCTTGTGGAAAGTTTCAGATCTTCGCGGTCGATCTGTAGTTTTGAAGGGTTTTGTTGCTAAAGAATCCCACTTCAAATTCCATCTTCGTCAGCCTTCGGGTACATAAGTTGGTAGTAATATGCTTTGTCAAAGAAGCGCCCTTCAACGCTTGGGCGTTGGAACTGCTTGTTTGATTTCGACTGGCCTTCCTGCCTGTGTGATAATAGTATATTAGTGACAGTGCCCTCAAATGGCATACCGGCTCATTAACAAGATGGTGGATAGGGGCCTCACATATTTAGAATAGATTTATCTGTTAAACCTTTATTAGAGCGGAGGACGATAATCGTTTTTCTATAATTTCTCTTTTGAACGGTAGTGTGCTAATCTCAAAATTGATGGTTAAAATTTTGGTGATCTTTCACTCAATGTTGCTCATCTTCCTCGGGACCTTAAAAACACGCCTACGTAGAAAACAACCGATCGTCTCTCTAATACGAACGTATCAAAGCTTTCTCGCTTCTTTGCCATTCAGCTAGTTAAAGATTAAAAGTCGAAAAAAAAAGTTGAACGAATTAGAGTTTTCCCCACTTGTTTTATTCATCAGGAAATACTCTCAGCTAGAGGATTATTGTGTGGACTGTATTGTACTCATGATGAGGAGAGCTGTTCCGTAGGAGGAGCCTCGTGATGGCAAATCGCTAGATCAGAAATTATTAACGAGAGAAGCATATCGTATCTACCACATTGTGTAGATAGAATAAATAAATAATCACAGAGCTGGAACCAACTTTTTACGGCGCTTTTCCACAGAAACGCAACACCTACTGATGAGCTGAACTTGTTTCCTCGGACAATATTCGGCCCTAGAGCCGAAAACAGCAGAACAATACAATCGACTACGCATAACCTCATGTCTTAATCACAACGTGACTGTGTTTGTTTACTATTCCTTCTTCATTTGATTTTCTAAAAAATTGGGTATTGATAAGATCAAGGATGTGGTGTTTTATTTTATCTCGATCTCTTTTAATCAGATAAAACACAACAAAATACTTTACTTCGCTTTTAACACTACGTAAGAGGTAGGAATATGAATGATTTCGCTAGTTCTTTAGAAGTAAGGTAAGGTTCAGATATGTTTAGAGAAAAGTTTACTGCCAACAATCTTACTGTTGCTGCCTTCTCCGAGTGTTTTTTGTAGCCTGTAAATGATTTTTATTCCTTGACAAAGCCAGAGACTAAATAATACGCAAGAATAATAGTATGTCCTGTTGCTCATATGTATATTAAGCAGGACTTGACCATTGACAATAGTTGTTCGGTTCTCAAAGATAATGGAGCATAAAATGCTATCTTATGACATACTTACATACTTATTTCCCCTGTTGTCATAGAAAGTAGCAGGCAGTCTCAAATCTAACACGAAAAACTCATCATTTAAAAGGGGAACATGAATTAAGAGAAGAGCCAGCATATTATAGCATGCTGTAATAGGACCTTAAAGACGCTATAATAAGGTGATTTAACATTAAGTTCGGAGATTCCAAGATTCGAATACTTGAATTGTAGATGGAATTTTTCTGTAAACAATTTACTAAATGTCGGCACGTGCTTCTCATGTGTATTTATTCTATATGTGATCTCTTGTAAGCCTTTACTTGGACGAAGAAACGCAGCATCGTCTATTTCTCTGAATAAAGTAAGCGAAAGCTTGCTACAGGCTCAAAATCCTAGTCATCTATCGTCTTCGCTTTTCCTTACTCCTGTAAGTAAAGACATGTTCAGCTTTGTATTTTGAAGCAAATAATAGAATATATAGTTTAAAACAATAAATTCGTGACGAGATTACTTATCAACACCCCGAAAAGTTGCTCACTCAACAGAAAAATATAATTTGAGTTCTTGGAAGAATTCACTCAAGTTGTCCGATATGCGAGGGCACCATGTCAAAATACTAGAGTTGATCTTGAAGTTTAATATGATGTACTATAGCTGAAAAGAGGGTTTTGGCACCATGTCACATTAGAACCAAGAATCCGGGGGAAGGGGCAGGGGGAGTGGTATTGACGTGTCGCTTCCCTCTTTTTCTTGCTCCTCCGGCCATATTACCATGATACTTTTTATGTCAGCAGAAGATCAATGAGTAGGATCCTCTACGGTAGGGGTGGTGTTGATGTGCCTTCCTCTACTTCTTAATCCTCCGGCCATGTTTACAGGTTACTTTTTTTTTTTGTAAATTACCTCGGCCCGTTGCGACGATGTTCAATTGTTTCCATACCAAGGGCAGCATTTTCGAAATGCAACATCAAAAATTAAGCACTGCATCAAACACGCATCTATCGGATTCATGTGTATTTATAAACGTACAATTCTACAATGATAATATTTGATATAAATTCTAAAAAATGTCTTTTTATTAGCTCACATAAAAAAGGGCAACATGCGAAGTTAATTTAAAAGAATAAATTATCAGTTCATGTCAATCTTAAAATGACTAATGTTAATCGTATGATTTTAGACAATTGAAAAAGTAAATTACGTGATCACCTCACTTAAATATAGCTTTGTTCCTCTTTGTCAAGATCAAAGGAGGATGGTAATGTGTGTATAGGCGTCCATTCGGTTTGAAAAAAATTCACTGCGACGGGCTCGCCCAATTGATACTTCTCAGCGAACTGGTAGCTTGAAAAATTTGCTCGTGGATCGTCAAAATACCTATTGAATGGAAAAATAAATATTATACCCAAAATTTTTTTCATTTTTACAAGTCAATATTAGTCAATATTGAAAAAATTACACCGAGGTATACCGAAAAACTTTAAATGGGTGATTCGAACATCGGCAGTTGGACCTCAAGTTTCCGAATGCAGAATCATAAAAAATTCAGAGTTCCACGTGACCCGCTGGTTGGGTCTCACGAATGAAGTTTTTTCATGCAGCCTCAATTTGAATTTTTCACTGTGCCTACATTTTCTGAGTAATTGCAGTATCTGATGGACTGACATGCTTTAAGTACAGAGCATACATTTTTTTTCGATTTTAACGATAAGACAAGCATATCCTTTGAAATTTAATCGTAGTCTTTACATTATTCTGCTAGAAATATAAACGTTACAAACGGAACTTTGCCACATTCAAATGGTGTAACTACTAGACCCCGTATCTCGGTTTGTGATGTTGTAGACTTCCTGTCATACTTTATTTTTTACGTGGAAAACTACTCAATATTAATTCTTGAAAACTTTCGTGTTTTTTCTCCTCTATACAAAGAAAACTCTGTGACAATCAAGAAATGATATTCATTTGTTTTCCTTCAAAGAAATCAAATGGGAACGGACAGTTTTGAACGCCGCAAGTGAGATACGTGGTCTAGTATCTTTACCGTCGGTTTGCGTGTATTTACACATAAAACATCGACTCTTAAAATGTAACTGTGTATCATAGATATTTAGATAATGAATTAGATATTTGAGAACTTTGATGCGTGGACTACGTTTTCATGTACTTATGCTCATATCACGCCACAATATGGGATAAGGAGAAATGACTCATTTAAAATTACTCACGGAGACTTGATAGATTTTTCATCGAATATCAGCTCTCTGGGTTGCTTATAAACAACAATTCCGTGTCGATGCATGCCTGTAAAATAATAACGGAGGATCTGAATGAATCATCCCCATTCTATTGCCGTTTTTTCAACCACGAAAGAATATGCATGTAGAGACAAAACTATTGTGTTTTATAATTAATTTAAGATTATATCGATGAAAGTATTGGAAGCGGAGAAATCCTTGTCATAAGCATTTTCAGGTGAAAGCTTGGGAGGTACTCTTTCCTTTGAGCTTTAATAAGGAAAGTAAACAATGAATTTTGTAAACTAAAAAGTGACCAGAATCGGATTAATTTCTAGCTTGATTTCGTTGATTTTTACATTTCAACTGAGAATGAATGTTTGTCAAAATTGAAAAGGAACGTAAATCCAGTAGCAATAGGAGTTTTTGAAGAAAATGATTGCGTATTTAAATTTATCAGAGATTTGAAGAAGAGAGAGAATGTCGGAGCATTATTCAATCTGCATTAATCACTGAAAAAAAGAAGAAGTATTTTCCCTTAAATTAAGAATTTTACTGTTCAATAGAAACTACTTTTTTGCTGAACCCAAGCATTATTTTTCTTGTATTAAGAAAAATTCAGCTTAAATCAAGATAAAAAAAATTATTGGCGGCAAATTTAAGAATCATCATACTTGAGTCAAGCACTTCTTTTAGTGAGATATTAAAATTGAATCTCAGCAATAAAGTGACATTAAAATAAATCATTCCTCCTGTTTGCAATTTACAAAATGTGCATGGCTCTTGAAAATTCCCAGTTCTATGTTTTGAGACGAAGCTAACAAAAGCATTGCTTTTAGCTAACAACAGGTGAAATAGACGATTATTTTCCTCAAATATGAATGAGAGGTGTGGCTGTGGGTTACTTCATGCTAATTTTAAAAGTAAAGTTTCATATTTTTAACACCTGTGCCTTTAGCAGGATTTGGACCTTTGTACTTATAAAGTTCAGTTCCATCATAAAATCTATTTCCCGGTATGTTGACAATCAGCCAGTGCAAATATTCCCGCAGAGATGGTTCTTCGCGAGAGGGTTCGTCGAGACCTATAAAGCAGAAAAAAATTCGGGAAAAAATCAAGCTGAAGATAACAAATAACTATCCTGAAATTGTATTGACTAATTCATTACAGGTTGAATAATGAAGAATCAGAGTATATAGTAGAAGAGTAATAGTATCAGAAATAATGATATATTTAGGATACCAACCTGTCATGATAAGGGTAAACCATTCCGTTTCATTGCTCTTATAATCTATCAAATACGGAGGGCAATCAGCTACGTCAACTGGAATCAAATTTCCAAGTTCAGCAAAGTGACCTTCTACCCATTGTACCTGAGAAAAAACAATTTTAATGATACTGAATATTTCACCACGAGTGCGTAATTTGTAAAATTTTCCCGAGAGTTGGCACACTGTAATTTTATGTCTGTCGACTACAAAGACTTCGGTGGGGTGGAATTGGGTAATTGATCGGTTTTCTGAGTCGTCCTATTTCTGAGCATAACTATGTCGGGTGGAATCGGTGATCAGCTAGCGGTCATTCTAAGGATGCTTTTATCTTATTATCTATTTGACATGACGCGCAAAGAGATGATAAAAAATGACACGAAAATGACCGGAAAACATCATTCCTTTTTAGTTTTGTCTTGTTTAGTCTACACATATTATAAAACAGCATCATTATAAAAATCGGTTCGCTTGACATTCACGAATGGCATATGGTTTTGTCTCCAGTATCCGTTTAGATTTCATGAACTGCTCGTTCAGATAAATAATTGTCAGAACAAAGGAAATGAGGAGACTCCAAACAGATTTCTGAAACAGGTTGTATGTATTAGTCGCTTTTACGGCGCGCTGGGGCGCTCTGCGGCTCAGGAATCAGCCTAAGAGTCCCAGGTTGTATAAAAACATGCTTTAGGTTTTTGAAAAAGTTAAGGAAAATTTTTTCTCGGAAAATCCGATCTGAAATATATATGCACCTTCACCTTATCAAAGCAGCATCCGGCATTCGTTTGGAAATGTTATCGTCGTGCTTAAGTTTTCAATTAGAGAATGAACAACTCACCATTATTGACAATTTTGGGGGCTCGTTTATGAGGTCCGGTAAAACCCTAAATTTTTGCAATTTCTCCTTAATTTGGGCAAAAGACATGTTCAAAACCATCGATTCATTGGGACCTGGCGGCTGGAACCGTTCAATATTCATTGTGGTGGGCTCCTCAAATGCTAAGACACTGGGCTCCGCAAAAGATAGAAGAGCTCCAAATGAAAGTATCAACATTGCAGAACCATGTCCCAATAAAATAAAATATGCGCTAATACTGAACATTGACTTTAAATGCTCACCACAGCAGATTAAAATCGCGGTTGAAGCAGCGTTTTAAAATTATCAGTGAAGCTCCACTAATGCTGTGAAGTTGATGGAATTATATTGTGATATAATCCTCACATTGTGAATGTATTTCTTGAGTGGTGACAAAAAGACTGTTACAGGGAGGACGGAATGTATTCAGAAGACTTAATTTTACACACATAGTTGTTATCAGGTAAAAGAGGCTGAATTTATTCAAATTAATAGTCATTTTTTTATAAGAAAGAAAGAAAATCAATTGCTGCCAATTATGAGTATTTTGCCGAAAATCTAATAATTTTCTCAATTCCTATGTGACGCCATAAATGGGCGACTAAGCACAACAAGACACGAGTCAAGGTAGAACGGAGAGTGGCTTTTTCTAAAGTATCCATGAAGTCAGATTTTGTTCAATTTGCTCCAAGAGAGTATATTGCATTCTGCGAAACAAATTTTATCTGCTTGGTTAGAAACACCTAATTGGCTTTTCTCTTTATTATTATTTCGAGGGGTTTCTATTAGAAAATTTGTTTTCACAATATCGTTTTTCCTTTGGGTTTATTCGCACCCTTGTTTACAGAATATTCCCAGTTGTAAATCATTGCTTTGGCGTTTTTCTTTGTTTTAAACTCTGAGCTCAGAACAGTAAGTTGGTGCCTGAGAGTTGGAAATTTCCTTAGAATTTTAAATAGTTTTCTTGACCAAGTATGAAGATAGGATGTTAATTTGAAGAAAACACTTTTTAAATGTGGGTATAAATAACTGGAAGTCATGTGTTAAAAAATATTTACAGTTTAATAAATATTTACAGAATATACATACAAATGTAAGACAAGATGCTAATTACATTCGAAGATTTATCTATAAGATTGTTTAGCTATTAGTATTCAAATCTCGCTCGAAAAAAGTTTATTGCCATTGGTTTTCCTAAATTGTACTTATCTGCAAAGGCTTTGCTGGAAAAATTCGTTCGATAGATGTCCTTCCTGAGGGAGGAAAAATTTAAAAATTACAACGAGGTAATGATTTAATAATGGAATAAATAGGAGGTGTAAGGAAAAGGGGGGAAGGGAAGAGAATAACGAGAAAACTAGCTATATCAGAGGAGCGCGTATACACGTGAGAAGAACAAGGAGACAAGTGATAGTGCGTAACCATAGATACATACCAAAGATAAACAAAGCAAAGGTTGATTGCAAAGGTTGATTTTTGCGCAAATTCACTTACCCACATATTTTTTTAAAACTTAAGCGGCTTATTAATCTCACTTCGGGGGCAAGGATAATCTAGGACTGAAACGGTCTGTTTGAACTGGCGCGGCTTGCGTGGCCCCCACAAGCAACAGAAAAACTAACTTTATCGGAGATTCCAGCATGTTACCAAGCCAAAGTAGGTTTATTATAAATAGTCACCATCCGAACTTTATTAATTTGTTCTTTTTAGGCATTTAAAACGAGATTAGTAGAAGAAAAGTGGACAAATAAAGAGGACAAGTTCAAATCAAATTCCGTTTGCCGCGCATGGATTCCCTCGCTCATTTACACACTCACACAAGCGCCCGGTGCTTTTTTTCCCCCCGTGCACTTGGATACGAGCACTCAGTCTTTATGTCTTTGATACATACATACATATGAAATATACAGGCGAAATTGTACAAGAGGTTAAATTATTGATTCCTCGAAAAAGAGTAGCTATTAAGGAAACGGCTCGCTGCTCGCATGCTCCTAATCATTTGGCATCATCCCACGCACTTAATTCGAGCACTTGATAAAATGAGACAGAAACTCAATTTTACGTGTGTAGACAATTTGGTTGGACAGGCTCAACTGAAATCATCATTTTTACTTTAGACGTTGCCTATTTTCCTGTGATGTCTCATTTGACAGAGCACAAACAGAAAACCAAGCAAAACTGAAGCTTAAAATTGTGTGCGTAAGCACCTACTTCATAACTTAGGAAAAATCCACTGACAGTTAAAAGGATGAGATAAAGGGATTTCCTGTTTAAAAAAACGTAAGAGGAAAGGCAACGCAACATTCAGTTAAATGAGTCGAATTATAACATGAGAGAGAAGAACGTAAACTGGAGATATTGTCTACTTACCTGGATGATATTTTTTTCTCCTTGAATTTTAGTTTACCAGGTTGTCGATATACTAGAAACACGTATCGAAGTAAGCCTAGAAAAAAGTGGAACAGGTTCAACTAAATTGAGGGCTGTATTTTCTTCAGAAAGTTACTTCTAACCACGAGGAACCTTTTTTAGAGGATCAATTTTATTTATTTATGTTTTTTTTTATTCGCTGCGAATTTTTAGAAGATCATTTCTCTATTATTGTGCAATCGTGAGAGCACAGAAGACCGCTTATCACCTTACAATTAGTTCGAGTATGGACCATTTTGAATGAAAGTCTAGAATTCCTGATTTCAATGATAGTACTAAAATGCTGGAGATGGGATTGGTTTGGTCCCACAACTTACCCAACTACGCGGTATACTATTTAGTATCACGCAGAAATGGAGGCGCACTTACTGGAATCACAGTGAACTACCTCCGTGAAACGTCTGGGACGCGGATCAATATTCGACAGTCCTGCATATTCAACAATTGATTTTCAAAATTTTGGTGAGGCAGCATTAATTGCATACGTATCAAATACGAGTATTAGCGTGAAATAAACAATATTCATTCTCAAGTATCAGGTTGATGATCCGGACGTGCATATTAAATAAACAAAAAATCAAACACACCGTCTATCAACCTATTGTTTACATTGATTCATTTGAATTGACACAAATTGTGTTAGACAAAAAAGTTTCTCAAACGTACCTTTATTCTCTGGTGGATCCGGGCCCATGTATTCGGTTAAATACTCTCCTGCAAGAAAATCAAACCCTTTTATGTTCACAATAATCCAATATTGTTTTTCTTTGAACGTTGTGTATTTCTTAGGTTTTTCATCGATACCTGAAATGCAATTATCTATATTGCTTTTTTACACATAATGAACACAAAATACGGGGTCAAGGCTAGAAAAAACAGATGAATTAATTTTTTACTCTAAACTTAACGAATGCCATAATTTTTTCCTTTGAAATTAGATGTTTGTCCATACCAGCATAACTGCCTGGACATTAATGCAAAGAATTTCGGAGGAGAGGTTGCCCAAACAAGTTTTAGATTGGGTATCACCTGGGAAGAGGCGACGGGGACACGTAAAGGGATGGCGGCAGGGCGTTGATGAAGAGATGTTGCGGTGTCAGTTGCCCAAAAACCTCTGAAAGGATAGGCGTATGTGGCGTTTAGGTGTAGCAGAACGCCAGAGTGCGTTGTAGGACCGACTTTACGTATCTATATATAAGAAGATGTATAAAGGAGATTCAGTGCATATGCATGACTGTACAATAAACTATGGCTCGGTTAAGAAAATATCGTGTTTAAAACGATGGCCCAAATTGTTCAATCATAAAATTTACCGCAATTTTCCCACCACGCTTTCAAAAAAAATTGCATCAAGTTGATCTTTGGCGATCAAAAGATCAAACCGCGTGTTTCTTGCCCTACTTTTGGCGCGTATACGTAGTATACCGCCTTTGCGATCGTTTCGAACCCTGCTCGATACAATAACCGAGTCCCTTAGTTCCTTACCGAAAAGTGACTACCGCGAACTTCTGAGATTTTCCAAAGCGTGTAAAAAGTTTATTTATCCATCAATAATTATGATTTAAAGTTGTTTCTCATTCTGGGGCTCATTAGTTTATGTGCAGTGAATACCAAGAGTCTACGTTACTTGGTTTTTTCAAAAAAAGCCTAAGAATGGGGCGCGCTGATTTAAAATATGCATATATAAGCAGAATCAAGCGAATTGATTCGAGGATGGCTGAGCAGGTCGGCACTCTCGAAATGAGAATTTAACTCCTCCGTTTTGTTCAAAACGTTGCTTTGACAGATCTATAACCTCGATTATACTTTTCAAAAGTTGGTACCCGTGCTCTGATAGTGCTGTTCATCTGACAACATTGTCAGTGTCAGCTGATAAAATGTATATTTTCACAGTGCAATCTGTGTAAGTGCAATCTGTGATGAGCCTCGAGACTCATTAGACCATTAGCTAAACGTGGCTCATACAGGAATCCACTTACCCCTCTCTTTCCCACGCTCCTGCTCACTGCGTCGGCGTCTCGACGAACAATAGCTAATGACGGTTGCCAAGCGATGCCGGGATCCTCAGCCCCTCGCCCAATTACTTACGCTTCATTAACCATTTCACCGTCACGCTAGGATTCGTCCAATTTTCAAAAAAAATTGTTTCGCGAGTTTTTAGCAATTTTTTCCTTACTCTCCGTTAAAACACGAATTAAAAGAGGTCTCATTCATAAAAATCGGCCAAATAGAAGAGAAGTTACAGTATTCGAAATCCGAAGAAATCAACAAAACTTCTCCAAACAAAAAATAAAATGAAGGGGAGGGGGGGAATGTATAAATTACAATTTAATATGATTGACCTCAGAATGTGACAAGCAATTCAATTATAAAAAGGAGAAAAAATTGAGTGAAATTACAAAAAATTAGCCTCTTGCAAGGGGCTTCCTTGTATGAGTTTTGACCTGAAGACAAGTAAATCCCGTTATATTATTAAAACGAAATTGACTCCATAGTTTAATGCCTTAGTTTCTTGAATACGATTATTTTAAGCACTCGATTTATATCAGCAATTTTACCCATGAGGTGATTTCCTGAGAGCTGATAATATCACGAATTTCTCATAGAGCCCTTCAAAAATGGCTTGCTTTTTGGGCAGCCGATTCGGCCATCAAACCGAGGTTTAAATGGAAGCTGATAATAACACAAAGCTCTGAGAACAATTTTAAGATGAGAATAGGAACGGTTTGTAAATAACGAGGAGAGGCGGGCATTCTGTTCAGCATATCGATACATAAGTATTTTCACACGTAGAATTCAATTTTCACGTCAGGGAGTCGACATATTTTGATTTTTTCGATTTTATACGGGAAATTTATGGTTTTTCGGGATTGAAATTACTTACAATTGTTTCATGAAAAATGAATGCACCCAAAATGACTATAGCATTTTGACTTTCACATACCTACGTGCACTCACTAAATTGATTGGTAAATTCAAAGAGTGGGTACATCGACCTGGTATATCAAGTTTCTGCGATTTTTTACGGCAAATCGGTAGATTTTCGGGATGTTGGATTGCTTACTTTCAATTCATGAATGAATAAAGCATGGACATGGTTGAGCTTCTTTGCATGAAAAGACGTTTAAAATAACAAAATCAAGACATATTTAATACAATTGCATTTATATCGAGTCAATTTCTTTTCAATAATATAACGGGATTTATAATACCGGTGATTTGGGTATTTTAGCCCCAAAATACCTTTAAATCGACTTTATCTTCTAGGAATTCGACAGAATTTTTCCTTTCTTCGCTTAAATTTTTCCGTACCACTTTTCTTCAAGAATCTGATAAGATTTTGCTTGAGGCGGATCAAAAAACTTAAATTTGTTCGAATAGCTTTCTAGATTCACAATACACGGTCTCGTCAAGGTGCGTCGTTGACCTTGCAGTGTTGGATCGTGAATTCTCTTGTTGTGCTGCTTGCCTTTTTTGAAATCTCTGTAAATGAAAACTAAAGGGGTTGATATGTGCGAGTTAATGACGCGCCTTATCAACACATTGTGTTGGAGTTCACTGCTTGTTTTACTTTATAACTGTATTCCTTTAGAATTTATTTTTAGATGTGCATGTTTGCATTGCACTGCAAAATTTAAATATTTTTTAGAATAGATGTTTTTCGAAGACTGTCCGAGCTCGACGAATTTAAGTGTGACACCAGGAGGTTACACGCTACGCCTAACCATAAATTAGGTTTTATTTTTAGACCCATCGGTCAATCAAACATTGAATTTTTCTATTTTGAAATGAAGGAGTTTTGGATTGGGTTACGGCTATAGAGTGTTGCAGATTTCTCGATGGAAATACGCGGAGCGAATTATTCTACTTACCCACCATCATCATAGTGTGAAATGTGTCATTGTTAGTTTTCCATTCTAACCAGAATGGTTCCTCAGCCGTAATTTCCGGGTCATTTATTTCATTTCCGAAGATTGCCTCTGTGCCTGTCCATCCACCATCTAACCACCATGCCTAAAAAGGACTCAAACCAAATGAAATGCCAATGAGTCTGAATTGGCAAACCGTCAAACTAAATTACCTGTAAATATCATTGTGCGAAGCTCCGTTTCATCTGTATTTCAACACGCTCAAAATGTTTCTCTTTTTGTAATAGTCGAATGAATTTCATTTCCAAAGAGCGGTTCAAGGCCCCCAATCCTCTCCACCTAAAAATATGTCAAATAAATTCAGTCTTTTATATTTTAAGCCTGTCAGAAGGGCTGGCTTTTTGAAATCACTCGGATGTATCATATGGCACACCGATCA
This sequence comes from Bemisia tabaci, assembly GCF_918797505.1. Taxonomy (NCBI): domain Eukaryota; kingdom Metazoa; phylum Arthropoda; class Insecta; order Hemiptera; family Aleyrodidae; genus Bemisia; species Bemisia tabaci. The sequence continues at coordinate 51,259,247 of NC_092795.1, forward strand.
ACGAATGCTATTCAACTGGCGGTCCAAATGGAATGAGGATGTTGTAAAATGTTTCCAAAAGTTATAAATGTAGCTAAATTTAAGTGAGCTCTGCGGATTGTTATTGTGTAATATAATACTATTTTATATTGTTTATTCAACTCATGTTTAACACTGAGAGCGCTTCATCGACTGTGAAAGAATATTAATAATTTTATTACCTGCATCGGCTGCTTTGGAGCCTCCTTTAGGAGGTCAGGGATAATTTTCCAATATTTTAGATCTTCTTCAAGTTCTATCGGATCTTTGAGGAGAACATCCTTCATCTTCACATTCTGTGTTGATGTAAATGGCACCTCTGTTAATTTAACTAATCTTACTGTCAGGAATAACGACACAAATCTATTGTAAAACTTCATCACTGCTGGCTTACATAACCTATCAGCCACCCGTCATATTTGACTCCGAAATATTTGTGCGGTCTTACGGTCTAAGAGAAAAGCATCTTTGATAAGGGGTATATCAGCCATACTCATCACAATAATAATTGCAAACAGAGAAGCTCTTTGATCCGATTTTTGATTCATCAAACCCACACTGGTGACTATCTCTTTTTTTAATCAAACATATTAGTCAAGATGAATTACGCAATTTCCCTGAACTTTTTTAAAAATGCACGGAGGAAGAAGATCTAGAAATTTTGAAGCAAGCAGTTTGACCCTGAAAGCTCAAAACTTGAAAGAGATATGAGCCTCAAAGGACCAAGGCCAAAACGTGCTGTAAGTTTTTGAAAAAGTTACAGAAAATTTTCTCCTCGAAGCGTTAGTCACCTCAAATATGCATTCTTTTTAAGGCAGCGTCTGGTATTCGTTCGAAAATTTCATTTATTAATTATATATTTGCTCTGATTTTACTTAGGTCAATAAACAGAGAACGAACCACTCATCATTGGCTATTTTGGAGGCTCTTTGAGATGAAGTAAAATTTTAAATTCTTGTTGATTCTTTTAAATTTGGGAAAAAAGCCATCTTTGAGACCATTGAATCACTTAGACAAGGCGGCCGCAACCGTTCTATATCGATTAAGGTGAGCTCCTCAAAAGCTAAGACAATAGGTTACGCAAAAGATAGCATGCATTCTATATACTTCAATTTACGTTCAAATTTTAATTTTTTTAAATTGCTTTTGAGTTGAATATCTTATATCTAAGTGTAGAGTCACGGTGTCCTCTTGGTAGATTTCGTTGGGCTCCTCTTTGTCGAAAACAAAGACTCCAAAAAGGAGGGTAATGTGGGTTTAGGCATCCATTCGGTTTGAAAGAAATTCACTGCAACGGGCTCACCCAATTGATACTTCTCAGCGAACAGGTAGTTCGAAAAATTTGCTCGTGGATCGTCAAAATACCTATTGGATAGAAAAATTAATATTACACCCAAAAATTTCTCACATTTTACTCGTCAATTTTGATAAATTATACCGAGGTACCGAAACACTTTAGGTTATGTGATAGAACTTTGGCGGTTGAACCTCAAGTTTCCGAATGCACAATCACTAAGGCAATGTAAATAATGCATGCAGCTGCAGCCTCAATGTATTTTCCACTATGTGCTTACATTTTCTGAGTGATTGCTGTATCTAATGGACTGACAAACTTTAAGTGTTGAGTGTGACGTTTATTTCGCTTTTAACAAACACACCCTTTGAAATGTAACCATGGTCTTTACAGCACTCCTATATACGTGTCTCATGTTTATTTAAATAATGAATTAGACCTGTGGGAAATATGATGTGGGGCCTGCTTCTTCATATACTTATGCTCATATTATACGCCATAATTTGGGGGCAAGGAGAAATAACTCATTCAAAAATTACTCACGGAGACTTGATAGATTTTTCATCGAATATCAGTTTTCTAGGTTGCTTATAAACAACGATCCCGTGTCGATGCACGCCTGGAAAATAATAAAGAAGGATCTGAATTAATCATTCCCATTTCCATTGCCGTTTTTTTCAACAATGAGATAAAATGCATGAAGAGACAAAACTGTTTTGTTCTATAATTTTAGATTACGTCGATGAAAGTTTCGGAGACGGATAAATCCTTCTCCTAAGCGTTTCTAGGTAAAATAAAAACCCATGAATTTTGTCAATTAAAATGTGATCAGAATAGGATTAACTTCTAGCTTGATCTCAATAGATTTTTACACTCCCAATTTCTGAGAATGAACGTTTTGTCAACTTTAAAAAGAACATAAGTCCAGTAGCAACAGGAGTTTTTGAAGAGAGAGTTTGCATATTCAAACTTATCGGAGATTTGAAGAAGAGAGAGAATGTTGGAGGATCATTTCATTGGCATTCAGATATTAAAATTGAATTTCATTGCCAACAATAAATTGACATTAAAATAAATTATTCCTCCTGTTTGGAATTTGCAAAATGTCCCAAAAAATTCAAGAATGCCCAGTTCTACGTTTTAAAATGAAGGTAACAAAAGCATAGCTTTAAACTGGCAGACATTTTATAGAGACAATTGGATTACAGTTTGCAACAAGGAGCCACTATCTCTGGCTCTTCTGCACGGAAAAAACAAGACTAGTGTTGAGCACTACTGGCCGTTTAGTGGGGAGTAGTTGAGGGCTGGCGTCTAAGCGCTGTACAGCTCAACACCGGAAGGCAGTTCAGGTGGGCACTGAACATGAGTAGTGCTAATCAGATGCCGCGAGACGTAGTTGCGCTTAACAGGTGTAAATTCACCCATGAGACGATGGTGTCACGATAGCCTGGTGGTAACGCGCTGGTCTTCCACCGGCGCAACCCGAGTTCGATCTTAGGCGGAGGCGTTTCATATTTTACGCTCGCTCCAAAGTCACTTTAGGGCTTGACACTACTTCTTCCTTAGTGACCCAGCCTCGAGCTGTTTAGTGCCCAGCACTCCTCTGACTTGCTGGCTCCATTTGACCTAACCCTCGTTAGTGCCCAGCACTAACATGTAGGTCCCAACCCTAAGCTCGTTTTTTCCGTGTGTAAAAGCACCTTTCTGCATAGGGAAACTAATGGCATTCTTAAATGAGTCAGAAATTGTGGTTCCTTATTGCAAAATGCAATCCAATTATTCTCCTCAAATCTGAGTTTGCAGTGTAACCGTGGCTTACTTAGTGGTATTATTAAAAGTAACGGTTCATATTTTTAACACCTGTGCCGTTAGCAGGATTAGGACCTTTGTACTTATAAAGTTCGGTCCCATCGTGAGTTCTATTTCCCGGTATGTTGACAATCGGCCAGTGCAAATATTCTCGCAGGGATGGTTCCTCGCGAGAGGGTTCGTCGAGACCTACAGGTAAATCAGAAATAAAATTGAAAAGCTTTAAGAAACAAATGATTATTCTCAAAACTTATCTGCTTATTCATTATAATCATACTAATAAACTTTGAACAATGTATGTCTAAGTGCTATGATTCTTTTAATTGAATGATATCTTGTTTTAGAATCCATGTATAGCAAGTGTCCACAATTACTAATATTGCACTTCAGTTTAAAATTGTTTTACTTAAGTAAATGTACTTATATATGTTTATATGAGGGTAAAAAGGGATTATTTCACAATACCTTGCAAGTATATCCCAAACGTATCTCCTCCAAAACGGTCCATTTTTCGCAGATTTTTTAAACTTGTTGGCCTTTGAATTACACATTTTTCTGCACGAAATTTTTTGAGGGTCCTCAATGGTTCTGATTCTACTTTTTGGCTCGCTCAAAATTTAATTTGCATCGAAATTAGGTTTGGTTCAGATTAATGATTCTCAAACTCATGACCAGACCACAAATATACGAAAAAAAAAACCCGAGTGGCAAACTTACGGAGCACTCTTACAGGTGGAAATAAAACACATGAAAAAGGAGCATTGCGTGATTTTTTAAACTTTTCTATGTCATGTCATGTCTTTTCTATGTCTTAGTCAAATTGATCCCAGTTAATCGCGCGACTGAGAAAAGGTGTGGTAACTTCCAAAAACTTTTTAGACTGTACATTCTGAATATAGATGTGATAACAACTTCTGTCAGCTGGAGACATGAATACCTACTTTATTCGGTGAAATAATGATAGGATACCAACCTGCCATGATAAATGTGTACCATTCCGATTTATTGCCCCTATAATCTATCAAATACGGGGGGAAGTCAGCTACGTCAACTGGAATCAAATTTCCAAGTTCAGCAAAGTGTCCTTCCACCCATTGTACCTGAGAAAAACAATTTTAATGATACTAAATATCTCACTACGAATCAGTAATTTGTAAAATTTTTAGTAGAGCTAGTACATTGAATCATGTCTGTCGACTACCAAGACTAAGACTGCCAGCCAAGACTTCGTTGGGCGGAGTTAGATGAGTGTTCGGTTTACAGAGTCGTCCTGTTTTTTGAGCATAACTATGTCGAGTGGAATCGGTGATAAGGTATCGGCAATTCTAAAGTTGCCTTTATCTTGTAATTTATTTCACATTACAAGGGCATGATAAAACAACGACAAAAAATGACCGGAAAAATGACCGACCGAACAACTCTATTCTGTCTTTTTTTTGCGGCTGTCCCCAGGTGGTAGTCATAAAATGAGCCGTGTTTATTTAAATTTTACAAATATGACCCAGGTTTCTTTATATTGCATGATGAATCTGTGATTTCTCCCATTTAAAAATGTAAAAGTTCATATTTTGCCACTGTTTGTTCTAAAGATCTACGGGGCTGATTTTTAAGAGTTTTGTGCCTATCGTGATGCGATGAGTTCGCTCTATTTAGATTCACCCACAGGGGCCCGCGAAGCGTCCCTTTGGGTTAGGCTACGTAGTGGCCAAGAGGGTGGCGCATCCCCAGTTTTTGTTATATTTTCATACAAAAGCTTACAGTGCAAACAATAAACGGAACATCAAAGACGAAGTCAGCGATGAGATGATGTCTGAGAAGGTCAACAGTCAGTTCTCCCCGCGACCTGTGAATTTAAACCAGGTTTTGTTGTTGTCGTTGGCGGTTCAGCAGAGACAAACTCTCTGTCCCTCTGTCGTTGGGCTTCCATCAATGCCTGCACATCCTTGTCCGACATTTCATCATCGTACTGACAAAGGACGAATGCGACCAACGAGAGTAGAGCTATGAGAACATGGTACGTCAGTGTCCAATCCCGTGTCAAAATCATATTCTAGAATTCAGACAATTTCCTTTGATTATATGCACAAAGATGCCTATGGTTGGTTGCAAACGCGATATTTGGTTAACTGAATAAGAACATGAACACTTTTAGAAGCTGCGGAAGGTTGGGAACCATGCATAGGATTTCCTCGCCATAGTAATCTGTGTTGAATAATCGATTCTTGTCGGAGCATCTTGACTTCACCAAAGAATCGACTCATTATTTCATAACGAAACAAAATTTGCCTTATCAAATCTGGGTGAGGATCTCGATTTGATAAAGAATGTTTTCTTTCCTCATGCCCTCGGATATATTGTATTTACGAGTTGATAAGAAAAAATGATAAAAAAAAGGTTTGTGTGTGTCGCCTACCTCCCAACAGAAATATCATTTCACGAGGCTTTTATTTTAATTTTTAACATTCACCCAGTATTTCCTCCATCAACTTGTGATCGCGTTTAAAATCGAGTGTAATCTCGTGTAATTTTTTATATTATTCTTTGGTACGCCGGCAAACGTTGATTTTCCATGCCATCAGAATACTGTAGTGTTGACTGTCTTGAATCATCGTGATTAGCTTCCTAAAATTGACGGAACAATTGATGGTGTGAACAAAGAAAGTCTCGAAAGGTTCCAGAGCCTCAACTCGACCATCAACCAGAAAAAGTTATACAGTATCCAGAGTCTCTACTTTGTCATCAGGGAATGTAACATGTGACAGTGACGGATTTGCAGTTCCAGGCCCGCCGGTAAAAACTCTGGAATCTATGAAGAAAAATATAAAAGATCAGTTTAACCAGCATCTAACTTAGCTTATCGTGGCACACAGATTGCAAAAAAGTAATGTCATTCGAACGATTGCACGATTTAAAATCAGGCATGCTGCTGATCTTCAAAAAACATGAATTGTTAGCATAGTATAAGCTTCCTGCCTCTGCATCTGCAACTAAAATCCAGGCATCAGCTCAAAAGATTGTGTCAGTTAATTCTAGTGTTATGCAAGATAGAACAAATATACCACTCTTGTCAAAAGCGATCAAAGCAAAAACTGTGAAGCAGACTAATATAGATGTCTTTAAACAACCACCCGGCAAACCCAGAAACAGCTTAAGAATTCAGTAGCAAACATCTACTAGAAAATTTCTGACACCATTAAATGCCAGACCAATGCCCAACATGCCTCCAGTAATCCTAAAAGTAGCTTTGTCTCCTCGAAATGACATTCTGTCAGTCTGTGTTCCATTCCGGGACGGAAACATTCTTGCAATCCTGCCAAAATCAAGGGCTTTTAGCAGAGGATTTGCCGTTCTTGGATGAAGGTTTAAGAGCTCAGTTGGAAACTTTGCGGTCAAATTTGAAAGTCATCATCGGTGACCGTTGATTTATTTCCTTAGTTGTAAAATTTATTTTTATACTTGATTGTAAATAATTACCACCGACTCCCAAAGATGACTCAAACCCTGCTTTTTGCCCGCTATATTGTAAAATTTCCAGCAAAAATACCTGCTCAGTTTTTAGGCCCCATTAAATTGGACACCGGCTAAACTGTTGGTAGAGGACAGAGTAAAAAATATAGAAAAGAGGATCCCAATATATGTATATTGTCAGTAGAAAGATGGGAATCTAAATGGTACGATAATTATGGCGATGAATGGATAAAAATACTAGTAAGTAAAAATAATTTTATAGACTTTATTTATAGGAATCATGGGAACATAATTTTTCACATGACCCAGTTCTTTACTGGACTTGGGGCCTAGTACCGATTCCTGTGGAACACCGGCTAGGATGTTCCTAGTGGTTGAGAAGTCCTCCTCCACCCTAACTTTAAAACTGAGAACCACCTGAAACAAAAAATTACAAAGGGAAAAATTGTATAGTTAACGTTAGATTCCAAAAAAAAGTGGAAAATAATAGAAAATATGATCACTTCAATATCAAAAGCTAAACACATAGAACTAAATAAATCCACCAAAGTAATGTCAGAGGGCGGTTCCGGTGTGTCAGCACCTGGCTGATAGCGAGTCTACAGACAAACTCATTTTTTCTTATTGTGATTGTAAGACCTTTAAGTATATGATTACGAGTATCTTTCATTGATTGAAGAGTATATTCTACATACTTTTTGATACAATGCTTCATGAAAAATAATGTTCATTTATTGTAATTTTATAGTATTGTATCTTATTCTTGATTGCCACACATTTTATCACTGACTCGTTAATAATATGAAAAAAAAAATTAAATTGGACAGTTGGTGTGAATTATCTGAAAAGGCCCATGGTCATATTTGTACCAAATAATTCTATATTTGTAATGAATCATTGTAAATGGCACATTTTAAAAATCAGTGGACCACATCCAGACTTGCTGTCAGTAATATGATAGTTGAAATGGAGACCGCATTTTTTTAAGAAAAAAAGTGGATCCACAGATGGACAAAACAGTTGTCCTTCTGCACATTTGAAGGTATGGTTATTTGAATAATGTTATTTGTTAATATTTAATTTGTCTTTATTTTAAAATCAGCTGGCCCTGACACATTTATTGATTTTACGGAAGAAAAATGACGAGAAATATCGATCATCTATTCTGAAATTTCCATCTCTGAACTGCAAAGCAAACATACCAAATCTATTTTCTTAAAATTCAAATTACCTCCTGGAAAGGAACCTCCTGTGAGTCAGCATTTTCCCCCTGTCCTCTTCATATCATTTCCTTCTTCTTTCGGATTTCTTCTGAATTTTTTTCTCTCCGTCTTCATAATAGTGAACTAGAGTTCACGCAAAAACTAGACTTCTTAATATTTTATTATTCTCAAAGTGGTTATACTATCAAAATAGACCTGTAAGAACACAATTTCAACTCCACCTTCTACGTTGATGCAAAAACGGGAACTTGAGCCACTTGAGGTGGATTAACTTAGGTCACGCAACTAAACTAACCGCGCGGTAAAGCGTAGTGTATCAAGCAGAATTGAAGGCGATCTGCGCTGAGACTCGACGAACCTTTTTTATCTTTGCCTTGCAGAACATTTTAAAATCGGATGAGGTACATCACTTACGAAATATTTGCTTTCCGTAGAAATTGGAATGATGGTAAATAAGAGTGAGTCAGATGAACTTTTCGGAAAAGCCTAAATATACATGAAAATAATAGTTGTAAAAAAAATAGTGAGCGTGAAGTAGGGAAACGGTAACATGCTTTAATTAAACTTCAATAATGTTTAAAAAATATTTTATTAAAAAGGATAATACTGCATTGTAAAGTTGGAGGATTAAACATTAAGGCCGATTAAAAGACGGATTAATCACTTAGTCGCCACAGCTCCTACTGCTGCGGCTTAGCTCTCGTACTTTCAGCCTCAGTTCACATGTAATATATTGTTCTAAGTCCGACATCAGTATTTGTAGAAATAGGGTGATTAAAGTAGAAATATTCCAGAACTGCTTGTCTACAAATTGCCTTTGAGTAGTTCCCCAGAAATCAGAATCCATAGATATACGATCGCCTGAGATGTATCTCAAGCTAGAAGTGTGTCACTTTACCGCCTCAAAAGAACAAGAAAAGGAACCTCCTGTGAGCCAGCATTTTCCCCCTGTCCTCTTCATATCATTTCCTTCTCCTTTCGGATTTCTTCTGAATTTTTTTCTCAATGTGCTACTGGACAAGTAAAGCATAATTAAGTATAAATAATCAAGCATAAGTAAGTATAATTTAAGCATTATTATGTATGTTTTCTCATCAAAATTTCACGTAGAACATGAAATCATGTTCTACAACGAGAATGACGAATCATGTTGTTGTGCAACGAGAATTACAGGAAGTAACCCCCAACAAAGGTATTAACGTTTTTCAAACTTCCCAATCATTAAAAAAAAAAAAAAAAAAAAAAAAAAAAAAAAAAAATCTGCTCGTGTTTAATAGCTTACTGAACATCGACGGTGATAAGATCCCGGAAGAATGGAAAGAGGCCTGGACAGCAGCGTCTCATAAACAAGGAAAGAGGGATGACTGGGAACTACAGGGGGTTAGCGATGACAGGAACGAAAGGTAAAATTTACGGAAAAGTGTTGATTGCGAAAATCGAAGAGGATTGGACCCGGGACCCCGTTCGAGGAGGTAGCCGAAAAAAAGAGGATTGTTGGTCGGGAGCTCCATTTAGTGTTTTTGGATATTCAAAAGCCTTATGATAGTGTTCCTCTTGTGAAACTTTGGGAAGTCCTATAGAAACTGGTTTTAGTAAATGACTTATTGGGGCAGTCAAGTAGTTTTATCGGGGGGTTTTTGCCAGAATCAAGTGTCAAGGTAGGCTTTCAGACGGTTTTTGTGTCACCAAGGGGCTTAAGCAAGGGTGTTGTCTGTCACCGACTCTTAAGATGTATCTAGGGCACGTTCTGAAGATGGGAAAAGAAAGCGTGCTGGAATGGGCGTTCTTCTGACTGACCAAGAAACACTGTCAGGGCCGGATTTACCCACTTGCCGCCCCCTTCTTATTCGTTTTGAAACATCAATAAAAACCATCAAGTGAACGCGCCAGCGGGGGTGGGGTGCATAAAACGCGTTTACTCGTGTTGGAAACATTTTTTGGGAAAGCCCTGTCAACACAACAAGCAAAAATGCACCGAACTTTGCGCGAACGTTAAGTTTCGTAAACCTGTTTCTGCGTGGACATTCATAAGAAATGAACGAAAAAATTATGAAAGAACGCACATAAATGTGGTTTAATGATTTTAACTTCCGCCGCCGCGCCGCGCAGACCGCACCGTGTTTGGAGCAATGCGTGAAGTATTCCGACAGCCTTGTAGGCGCTATGAGTTTCACGTCGACGACCGCTGCTAAACGCATTGTGTATGAAGCAATGCGTGAAGTATTCACGCAGAATTGTAGGCGCTATCCGTTTCACGCTGACCGCAGTGACCGCACTGTGTCTGATGCAATGCGTGAAGTATTCATGAATTCTTGTAGGCGCTATCCGTTTCACGCTGACCGCAGTGACCGCACTGTGTTTGATGCAATGCGTGAAGTATTCGTGCAGTCTTGTAGGAATGTAGGCTCCAATATGTGTTACATGCCGACCGCCTTGGCGAGGGCTTCTCCTTTTTATCTCAAGTCCTCGTCATCATTTCTCTCTCAGTCGCGCCGTTCCTGGCTGAATTGCGTTTTTGGTCTCTCTCTTAACTCGATTAATTAAAGGTGCTATCTCTTGTATCACCGAAAGACGACAAAATTAGAAATTACTATACTCTCAGGAAATGAGAGATTTTGTTTGTAATTTTTTTCTAAATCCGATTATTTTTACACCTACATTTAAAAAAATTGCAAAATTTGCCGCCTCCTAGATTTGCCGCCATGGGCCGCGTGTCCATTTCCTTAGTCCGGCCCTGAACACTGTTCACGCTGCGCTTTGCTAACGACCAGGTAATCATAAGTCAATATCACACGGAGTAAAAAAACTTCGTGCATGAGACCCGAGTTGAGGTCATATGGATTTATGGATCTCTGAAGTTTTCTGATCACGCATCCGAAAACTTGAGGTCAAGCTGCCGAAGTTCGGTTAGACATCGAGGCACTTCGGTATGTACCGGAGTACTTCAGATGTGTGACCCGAACCCTTCGGTATATATCGAAGTGCTTCAGATGTCTAACCCGAACTTCGGCAGCTGGACCTTAAGTTTTTAGATACGTGATCCGAAAACTTCAGAGATCCATATGACCTCAACTTCGGGTCCCACGTACGAAGTTTTTTTTCTCCGTGCACATGACGCGGAGTATATGACCCGGAAGTTAGTTGAGAAGTACCGCATGCGAGGCCTCGAGGCTAGTGTGCGTAAGACGAAAAAAATGTCAGTCGCGGGTGCTCATCAAAGCATAGTCCTAGAGGATGGTCAACATAAAGAAAGTTGCGAACAATGCAAGTACCTGGGGGTGAAGCTAACTTCGGACGGGAAGTTGGATCAGGCCATTCGCGACCTTAATCTTCAAGGAATTGAGAGGACAACTGTGCACGATATCATGACTAAGCAATTGGTATGGTATGGACATGTGCAGAGGACGGCTGATACCAGGTTGCCGAAAAAGGTGTTGGAGTGGGTCCCCCCAGATAAGCGACGGAGAGGGCGTCCAACCAAATTGTGGGTAGAGGGCATCCGTGGAAAGATGGAGAGATGCCAGCTTCCGAAGGATCTCTACCATGACATATTCCTGTAGAGGGTAGGCGTCGCAAAGCGCCCTAGCGCGCCGTGAAAGCGACTTACACATACATACCTCCTAATGAATATATTTTGGAAAACTGCAATTTATGTAGGAACGTGTTTATGTAGTGTCACCTTTGATATTTAAATTACCTGCAATATTATTAGGGCTGCAACTATGGCTGAGTAAGTACGTGACTACCACGGTGGTGGAGGATCGTGTTCGGCGATGAAAAAATTACTTGCGATTGGCTTGCCCAGATTATACTTTTTAGCGAAGGCTTGATGAGAAAAGTTGCCTCTTCGATCAAGAAAATCACTGGAATAACAAAACCACAGAATAGCGAATTACTGTATGGGATGAAGATGATGAAAAGAGAGAGAAGATTCTGAGGTTATCCAACAAAGGCCCTGAATAAATAAATATTTCAATAATTTTTTTTTCTTGCTTCTAAAGCAAAGAGAAAATCAAATCATACTGCCCACATGTGCTAAGGAAGGGCGGCCAGAGACCCCAGCCCCCTCCCCCCACCGCTAGTGACTAACCAGCTGGGCGATTATTTAAATTTTGTGTTTGTCGGTCGAACATAGGAGAAATGGAGTCGCATGACCGGTCAGCTATATCTTATTACTATCTATTGGTGCCTATGTTGAGTAGAATTGACGACTAGATGAATAAGGTACCTCCGAAGTTTCCGCTAGCATTTTGTCGGCTTCCTGTGATGTAGTGGTTGTAGCGCTTGCTCCAGGTCCCGGGTTCTATTCCCGGCCAGGTGACCCAAGTTCGATGGTTTCAAACAATGGCTACCATGCGGGGCTGGCTTGATTAGGGACTGAGAGCGATGGTCGTTTAAGGACTGCAGCGTGAAATTACCCCCTCATCATTATTTGAAGAGAGAGGGGGGGGGGGCGGACTTACTCAACGTAGGCACGAAAAATCAGCGTTAAGACAGAGCCGACCAATCATAACACTCCATTTTATGTATGTCTACCCGACAAACACAAAGTTTACTGGCCTCTGGGTTGAGATCAGAACGCCATCCGCGGGTACGTATTACATACGGGATAAGGAATGCTCGGTGTTCGGTCGAAGCGCGCGAGTGGTCTTGGACACCGATTACAAATATTTGCAAACTCCCCCCCCCCCCCCCACACACACACACACCCTCATACAAGAGCTGATGGTTCTCCCTACAATATTCTTAGACGACTGAGGCCAACTTAAAATATTTGTTTTTCTCAACATTCAAAAAACGCTTTTCCTCGGAGATAAAGTTTTCAAAGAGGGCCCTATAGAAATGTCTGTATGGGGCATAAGTAGCCCCCATTCATGGTAGCCATGAAAACTTCCTTGCTAGCATATGACTGCTGTTTAAGCTGCTTTTATGGCTTCTGAGCTATGTCGCTGCGTCATAAAAGCAATGGTCAAGATAAAGATAAAACAAAGCCATCTATTGAAGGTATCAAATCAATTGATAATTTTCGTAAGAAAAAAAGGGAAGATGGAGAAAAATGGTTGCTAACTTACGTTTCTGTCAAATGATATTCCATGAAATCAAGTTTTTGAGGTTGGAGGTAGACTAGAAAGACATAGCGATGTGGTCCTACAGGATCAAGTGCACATAAGAGAAATTACAAATACAGTTTGCTTAAATATATCCTAAATAGTGGTTTTCTCCTATGATGCTAATTGACGCAGGTAGTGTTCCTATATGCCATTAGTTTTATTTTGTGATACCTTTAATAAAATTAGTCACCATTTTTATGGTGTTACACAAATTTTAGCTCGTGAACCCAAATAAAAGTGAGTCAGCCTAACGTTAGGCTACGTTTCATAAATTACCCTGAGTCTGATTGATTCAGACTGACGTCATTCTGACTCAGGGTAGTTTACGAAACATAGCCTGACGTCGGGCTGATTCACTTTTACTAGGGAAATTGCGATGCAAGTTACTTCCGCGCAGTACCTGAAACGCTGCATTCGACGTTGGACGTTTTTACACGAGACGATTCAGTCAAAAGTAGATGTTGAGTAATAATTGGACCGCGTTAAACAGAAAGGAACCAAGCCACATTAGCTATTGCCAAATTTAATCGGCTAATTGGATTTTTTACACGAAAACAGTTGTGCGGATTTTGGTGCATATTTCATGCAGTTAATTTTCTCCTTAGTAGGAAGCAAATTCCTTGAAATTTTCAAAGGGATCCGCACAAACGTTTTCTCGTAAAAAATTAAATTGCCCAGTTAAAATTGGCAATAGCTTATGTGGATTGGTTCCTTTCTGTTAAACGCGGTCCAATTGTGTATGCGTCGATCGAATTGATCGAATTCAAATTCCGTCCATAGATCTATTCGAGTTTTTCAAAAATGACTCTTCAAGACGTTTTACTCTTCTCTTTATTAACGTCTCAATGTGTAGTAAACCGTGGCAAACATTTTGTAACATTAAATAAGAGCGTAAACGTACATAGGTTGTGTGCTTAGCTATGACCATATGTTCTAAAAGTGGATAGATGATAGAGAAAACCATTACCAGATCCGTTGGCAGGTCTTGGTGGTATCCAGGCAGTTAGTTCCTCGCCAATAATGACGTGAAATCCCTCAACATTGCCCATAATCCAGAATTGATATTGGCGTAAATACGGGTTTGTCGCAGACGGCTCATCAAGTCCTGATTGTTGTTATCAAAACAGATGAAAGCAAAGTTTCCTTAAAATTAATACAACGACATTGCTTCACTGAATTATTTCAGATTCTGTTGCAGGATCACCTACACCGAAAAAAATGGTGCTGATTTAACAGCCTGGATGTAAAAAAGTGTGTGACAAACCATAAAACGCTGAATTGACCGCCGCAGCAGTTAGTTTAACATCATGACATTGCTGAAGTAATTGCTGTAGCGGTTAATTCAGCGTCTAGTGAATTTACGCTTTTACACATCAATAATGTTAAATCAGCATCCATTTGATTTCGATATAAGGGGAAAATTGAGTGTTTTTAAGATAGCCAAAATCTTCCCTAACCGAAGAAATTTCTAGTTGTCTGATTTAAACGTATAATTATTCAATTTCTGTCTATTTAATCGGTCAACGAATGCGAGAAACACATCTTTGAAGCTAAGTGTATACCTACCTATTTGTGCGACAAAAATACACACGAAGGAATGAGCAATTTTATTTAAATTGAACCACCTACCTCTGATTCAGTTTTTTCATTGTACAATTTATCGTCCTATTTCCGTGTGCATAAACAAGGAACACATATCGATGAAGTCCTGAAACGTAAGGACAAAGGGGAAAAATATTTAAAATTTATGGAGAAATACTTTTAATTTTCTTTACAATAGCACTCTTCGCACTTCTTCGTGCACTTTTCACTATATAAACTGTTAGATAACAATAGTCCAGACACCCTCAAATTAATTACGTGACATTTGCCCCGAGACCCCTTCCCCCTCTTTTTCACAAAAAGCTCGAAAGATGGACCTACATGTATTCAACGTTCACCCCATAATTTACAGAGTATACAAAGGAACTCCGAAGTTTGCAATTTGCGAAAATTTTTCCGTCAATTAACTTACACCGGAACAAAATGATAAATTTGTTCCAACAGACGTAACGTTTTTTCGCGTTCAATTTGTACCATGATCATTTTTGTGCGATGATATCTAGATTCTTTGAGCGCAATTTAAGCATAGCACAATAATACGCACCCTCCCCTCACCTTTCGCCGATGGATATTTTGCGTCACTTCACTGCTTCGCAGAGGTGGCAACCTCATTCCGTTCACATGTTCGCTTTCATCGTGCACCGATAGACAATTTCTCTACTCAGGAGCACGTGTATTTGTATCTTGTCTTGCTGTAGTTTGCGTATTATTTCGTGCACGTAGCGCTAGGGACGGCGCGCGGCGAGAGCATGGGACTTTAGAACGGCCATTTTTTGCCTTCACTGTGCATAGGTAGGCAATTTCTCGACTCTGGACCGCGGTGATTTGTATCCTGTTTTGCCTTATTTTTTCCCATCATTATCATAAATATTTTTGGTCGTACGTTCTGTGCGCATAATTTTCCATGAAAAATGTAGCACAAAAAATATATTAAAATTGTTTACCTGTTCCTAGCAAAGGCCTCGGTTCCCTGTAATCGAAAATCGTCTCACCCCTTACATAATCGAGTGCAGGTAGTTGCTCATTTTCATAACTATGCGCTGGAATGTCGCTGACGAGCCAGTACAGGAACAGACTGGAGGAGCGATTTTGAGATGACGGTTCATCCAGACCTACAAGTGAGAACGGAAAAGTGAGTTCACTTGCACGTGCCTAAGTAATTATATGTAACTTGGATGTAAGCTTATTTACGTGAGAAAATTTTGGTTCATGCTTGATATTATTTCAACTAATTGTAAGTTGAGATACCTATACCAATGAAAAAAAGTTAATTTCAATAAAATTGCTTCAGCACGGCCATTAATTGCGTTGAATTTTCAAAAATGCACTCCTACACTAATAATATATCTACACTATGATATTGAATTTTAACTTTTTATTTGTTTATTTTTGTGATTGACAAAGTAAACCATTGAAAATTTCAATAGACTAAGTATAGAATTTATAATTATTATATTAAAAACCTACATGTTCTATGTGATATTAAAAAGTTTGTAGTAAGTATGTTCCTTATTACTTGGCGGGATGTTCAATTCAACAACATCTACAAAATTGAAGCACCAAGGAAATATTGGAGAATTTTTGCGATGTTTTATCTCAATTCCTTAGCAAAAGAAGTGTAGTTGTCAATATGTATACTTCAGTATACTCCAGAACTCTTGTATCTTTACTCTAGATATATTTTCGAAGGAATTAGCTAAATGAGCATATTAGTATGAAAAATATAACTTGAAAAATGACGTAAATTAAAAACTATGATCGATTAAATAAGGTCACTTTCAATTACCTATCATCATCAGCGTATGCACTTCCTTGAGGAACGTTCTGTAGTTAACCCACAATGGTCGGCACTCTAGCTCATGAACTCTAGTTATTTCATTTCCAAGCTTAGCGCAAAGACCATTCCGGTCCCATTTCCCATCCCGGTCCATCCATTCTATCTTGATATTAAAGTTTGAAAAATAAAATGTATCAATAAAAATGAACGAGTGTGAATGAATGAGTCAATTTCTCAGTGATTTTTCTTCTCTTTTTGAAGAATATTCTGTGAAAACTTCATACAATGATGTTGGATCGGTCTCTTTTCAAAAAATAAAATAAGTGCGTAGATTTTGAAATATCGCAATTGAGACACGCATTTTTGCAGTTTCACCGTCGATATTTGATAACTGTATACTATTCCAATCCAAATTATGATATTTATTTATCATATAACAATGCATCCAAACGGATAAGATGGAGCCTTGGGCCTTTGTCGCAAAGAAATGTAGGAGGCTGGTGCATTTGTGAACATTAACATGCAATTAAAAATTCGGTTACACTCGTAATTTTAGTAATTACTCACATGAATCGTTTCATTTGGCGCCTTGTCCAATAAGTCAGGAATAATTTTGTGTTTTTCTAACTCTGTTTTTATTTGCTCGGGAGTTCGTTTCAGCTCATAGCCATAATCAACTTCTGGATCTACCGTTGTTTTACATCTCATGAGATTAAGCAAATGTATCAGAACTATTGAGACTGTGAGCAGTATTTGATCATGCCTCATGTTTGTCTCTCAATGCTCCTCGGTTTCTGAGGGAAAAACCAAATCATTAGTCATATCCTAGGCCAATAATTATGACATGAATTTGTAAGTACAATAATTGTAATCTTCCGTCACATTCCTAAGGCGCAATGATACAACTATTTGAACACTCCGGAATGCGTGAGGTATCACGCCGCATTTGAAGGCGTTTTCAAAACAGCCAAGTTCCGATATCCGGATTATCGTTTTGCAAAGTTCCTATTATTATGTTTTATTTCCTACCATTTGTTTGTTTTCAATCCTCCTATAAAAACTACTCATTTGCTGAATACACTTCTGGGTGGAGCGCATTTTAGCCATGCATTCACCTTTGCAAAAATGTCAAAGGAAATCGACAAACCCAGCGTGCATGAAGGCTATTTCAATTTCTTGTATAAAACATTACTCGGAAAAAATGTTACGATTTCACTAAAAAAAATATCACATTCTCATCTATACTCCTGATTGATTTTCGCGCTATTACACTTGCAACTACTCATATGACTGGCGTCAAAATTAGTCAGGAGTAAAGTTTGATACTTTTTTTTACGTGTAATTTCATCGTTTATGCCTGTCAGAATGATAAAAATTCAGGATCTTTTTAATCAGTAAGCTGAATATATATCTGTAAATTTACTCATCTAAAAAACTGACAATGCAAATAATTTTATGACTACGATGTCTTGATAGAAAACGGTGCAAAGTTTTTTTTTTTTTTTTTACTTTCTCACTCCCCTAGGGTAGAGAGGAGGTATTGTCATCCTCCAAGAAAAAAAAGAAAAAAAAGTTGAAATTTCATCATTTCTAGACGTTTTAAGGTCCCAGGAGTCAAAATAACCATACTTGAAAAAATGTGTGTCCGTCCGTCCGACGTCCCCCAAATCTGTCTACAGCGATATCTCAGAATCTATCTGTTCGATTTCATTCAAAATTCTCACAGAACACCATATTTATGGTCTCCTTATGCACGTCCAACGATTTTGGGGTACGCTAAAATTTGGGGGGGCTAGGGTCAAATTGGGTTAAAGGTCCATTTTCAGCAAAATCACACGGAAAGCTCATTTTGAGGGACCGTAAATTTTGAAAAATGCCTTTAATTCTTTAAAAGTGGGCATCAAGCACATCACCTGGGTCATTAATTTAAGTTCCTAAAAGATCTTTGGACTAAACTCAAAATTCAAGGGATTACGAGGCCCAAAAGTAGGGCACTTTGCTCCGCGACATCACACAAACAACTCATTTTCCAAGACTGTAAATTTGAAAAAAAATGCCTTTCATTTCTTCGAATGTTGGCATAAGAGCACCACCTGGCTCAATAATGTAAGTTCCTATGAGGTCTTTGGACTAAACTAAAAATTGAAGGGTTACGCGTCATATAGCGAGGAGAGCACTTCGGTCACACGGAGAGCTCATGGACTGTAGATTTTGAAAAAATGCCTTTAATTCTTTGAAAGTTGGTTCAAAAGCACCATCTGAGTCATTAATTTAAGTTCCTAAAGGATTCTTGGACTAATCTCATAATTGCAGAGGGGCCGATAGGAGACGCTCAATTCTCTGATAAATGAGTCGGAACGCTTCTAGATAATAGCAGCAAACGCTTTGAGTCAGGTGAAAACTAGGAATTCAAATGCATTATATAATGCATCATATACTATTTCCAAAATTACTCCGTAGGTATACACAAAGCAAAATTAGACAACTAATTAGGTACATACTCACATTACAAAGGTACTATGAATCATCAAGCTAACGCCAAGAACTGACACTTAGATCTTTATTAAAAACTAATATGTTTGTTGTTAATGAATTTAGAATCCCGGCAGATTCCATCTTTCGCGGTTCCTTTTTACGAGGTACTAAGCACAATATATAATATAATAATACGGCACAAATATGACTGATTTAATTCTTGTTACTTAATAAAGGAGGTTATAAATTGTTAGAACCGTTTGTCGACAGCAGCAAGGAGATGGCGCTCTCAGCGCTATCTATTGTTTTCGCTTTGAATTACAGGGATACGCGGTAAGGAGATGGCGCTCCTGGCGGGCGTGTGGTGACCTTCCAGCAGGTAGATTCGCCCGCCAAATTTAAAATTTGGGAGATGCTAAGCGAAAACCGTTTAGTTTTAAGACTATTTGAACATCGAATAGTCATTCTACCCATTCAAGTAGATATTTGATGGCTTTTGACCGTGCTTAAGGAGAGATTATAATATAAAATCGTATCTGAAGTATGATGTCAATGAATCTAATGGATCCTAATGAATCGTAGAAAAGCTAAGATTTTTACGGATCGCCATCTTTGACAGGAGACTTTGTTAATCAATTACATATTTAATTGAAGATGTCTCATAAAATCACAAAAGTCGAGTCCGAATATATGAATTCATCACATATCGCGAAGACATTTACAATAAAGTTCAGTGGTTTGAATAAAAATTTCATAACTATTATCCTGTGATCAAAATTCCAATCTAACTTTATGATTTTGTAAAATTGGCAGTATTTTTCTAAATATTCCAGTAAAAGTGTCTATGCCGGCGCGAAGCGCCGGCTCGAGCGAGAAAGTCCCGTGCGGTCCCCGCACCAATCCGCTAAGCGGATGGGGGGGCGAAGCCCCCCAAATGCCGGCGCGTAGCGCCGGTACGCGGCGCTGCGCCGCGTATAAATTGGCCGGAGGCCAATTTTTTTTTTTTTTTTTTTTTTTTTTTTTTTACGATGAGTAATAATTGTGATCCGTCTTCCTTCATTTTTTCTTTCTGTTGGAGCATTAAAAACAAATGCAGGTAATTAAAAATCAAAATTACAGGTTGTAATAAGGATGCGCATCTTGAGCTCCTTTCTGTGCTGAAAATCGTTCTGTACCTTCTCAAGGATACGAAACACGGATTAAGTAAGATTAGAAGTACATACTAACAATGTTTAAAACAGGTTTCTTCGTTCATTAATTTTTTTACTTATTTATACTAAATCATAATGCTGTGACTCTATGTGGATAATAGACACTGCGTGAGTCAACCTTATACATTATTTAGTCACAGAAATTCTCCTACCTTGAAATGAAAGGTGCTTCTTTACCAATAATTTAGTACGTGTAAATTTTATAAATGAGGCAGCTGTCTCTTACAAAATCGCCCCGCCACTTAGATAGTCTTCAGTTATCATTTCTGGTGAGCTTATTGTCTTACTAAAATCGTGGAAAAGTATAGGCTTGCAATACTGGCTCAACTTGGAGGCACAAATATATTATTTTACACACTTCTTCAAAATGGAAAATTTAAAATTTACATGTACTCCGTAAAAAAGAAATTTAAGAAAACCGTTGTTTTTCGTTACAACTGTGACACCAAACATCATTGTTTCACTTAACATCTGTCCTCGTTGTAGCTATAGACATTGAAAAATATTGTTATTTCTGAGATTTTGACTGAGCAACTTCCTCGTAACCTCCTATCTAATAATTTAGGACGATCTGGTGCCCTGATAAAGAAATTAAGTCACAATGAGTTAAAACATCCTTTATTTTAAAACTTGTGATGCATGGCTCTAATGCTGCTCTGATTCAATTTATTTTACAAATGATTTCTCAGTTCAAAATATACATAGCGATTTTTTCTTCCTTAAAGTGGTGTTTAAACCCGCCAGTTCATTTATTACGCCTTGAAGATGAAAATTGACGATTGTTTGTCGCATGAGAAACCACATAGGGACAAGCCACGTTCATATAGTCAAAATTCTTCTCTAAAATCAACCTTCTATAGGGGTATTCATTTTCCTTCATTTTGAAGCTCCCGCTGATCAAGTATTCTTATCTGATTGTCTATACTTCAAAAACGCAGTTTGGGTGCAGTTCATAAAACACGTAACGCTAGGGTGTTCCGTTTTCAGACAACCATCTCAAAATCTTGCTCCCCGGGCTTTTTCCCATTCTTTTTGGTCCCTAAAAGATAATTCTGAAGTTTCAGCACCATAGCTGAAG
Source organism: Bemisia tabaci (assembly GCF_918797505.1). Lineage (NCBI taxonomy): Eukaryota > Metazoa > Arthropoda > Insecta > Hemiptera > Aleyrodidae > Bemisia > Bemisia tabaci. The sequence continues at coordinate 51,280,313 of NC_092795.1, forward strand.
TCTACACTTTCCCCCAAAGTGATGCAAATTTTGGAAGTAATTACATTGGTTTAAATGGGGAGAAAATAGGCAAATTCCCGGAACTACGTTTTTCGGTTGTAAAATGCGCCGAAATGATTTCAGACCTGACCATCTCTTGGGGAGTCATCCAAAGGCCTATTTTGAACGAGAAAATTCCACTTTTGACCCAAAGAGGGGGGAGGGAGGGGGGGTCAGGGCGCAGTTAGTTTTGAGGCGCTGCGCGGAGCAAAATGATCGCATTTGACAGTTTTTGATCAACCTCAGAACAGGTCCTCCGAAGCTGAGGAGGCTAATGTATCTCATAAATTGTAATAAAATAATGTACAAGAGTTGTTTTCATCCCTTCAGAACTATTTTCGACCATTTACACTGTTGCCAAATTTACTTGAGCCTGAAAGGGAATCAGTGTATATCATCTTCTGCACTTGAGTAATTTTGGCAACAGTGTAAATGGTCGAAAATAGTTCTGAAGGGATGAAAACAACTCTTGTACATTATTTTATTACAATTTATGAGATACATTAGCCTCCTCAGCTTCGGAGGACCTGTTCTGAGGTTGATCAAAAACTGTCAAATGCGATCATTTTGCTCCGCGCAGCGCCTCAAAACTAACTGCGCCCTGACCCCCCCTCCCTCCCCCTCTTTGGGTCAAAAGTGGAATTTTCTCGTTCAAAATAGGCCTTTGGATGACTCCCCAAGAGATGGTCAGGTCTGAAATCATTTCGGCGCATTTTACAACCGAAAAACGTAGTTCCGAGAATTTGCCTATTTTCTCCCCATTTAAACCAATGTAATTACCTCCAAAATTTGCATCGCTTTGGGGGAAAGTGTAGACTTCAGCTATGGTGCTGAAACTTCAAAATTATCTTTTAGGGACCAAAAGGAATGGGAAAAAGCCCAAAGAGCAAGATTTTGAGATGGTCGTCTAAAAACGGAACACCCTAATGTTACGCTCTGGATGTGGGCGAGGTTAGGTCGAAAAGAGCGTCTTGCCATTTTGTTTTCACGTGTCAAGGGACAGAAACTCAAGTTACAAAGAATGAGAGGGTTACAAAAGTACTAAATTACTAAGTTACAAAAAGAGAAAGGGGTCGAAAAATATGATATTTAGCGTTCCGTATTCTATGAACGGCTCCTAAATATGGTGTGTTGAAATTCGTTTGCCCTTGATAAATCGGGAATTGACGATAACTGATGAGCTAAATAGCGAGTCGAAAAGCTCTAATACACGATCATTAAAAATTTCAAAACAATAAAACGAGCGGCGAAAGAAATTCACTAAAAAATCACTAATTCTTGTCTCTACAAAAAGGAACTCACCAAATTAAAGAAAATAGAGTAGTGATCATAGTATGAGTTCATCCTCTCTTTCATGTAGCTAGTTTGACGGACGAATAGAGGGAGTTGTAAGGTGAAATGACCAGACGTATGAAAAATCCAAATGCTGCTGTATAGGCGGATCCAGACATCTCGAACGGAGGGGGCGTAAGGGGGATTTGTAGGCTACCGCCAGAAATTTTCGTAATATGCAGTTTGAGTCAATTTCGTTATGAACAATAGCTAAATGCAAGTGTCTTTTCTTCTCCTTTCCTCTGTTCCTCTTTCTTCTCATTTTCTTCCTCCTGTTTTTTCGGGTGAACCGGGGGGGGGGGGGCGTGCGCCCTCTACGTCCCCCGCTGGATCCGCCTATGTTTTGCTGAGAATTTTACTTGCCATATGTTTCACGTAGCTTTTCTTTGTTTTGATCAAATTCGTTGGAAATTTTTAGTAATTTATGCAGCGTTCTCATTGAGGATTCTTTTTGGTTTGTAAATTATCAGCTGCCGGGCTGGTGAATGTCGTAGGGTGACTCGTCGATGACAGGGAGGAGGATACCGTTGTCTTTCGTGTCCATTCAGTTTGGAAAAAGTTAATGGCAACGGGTGATTGAAATTCACTGAAATGATACTTCTCAGCAAAATGACAATTTGAAAAGTTAGCTCGCGATCATCAGCAAAACTGTCCAACAAAGAAATATTCCCTCTTAAAAATATGTACATATACATCGAGAAATCAGATGCCTAACTGAGTGAAGCTAACTCTAAGCAAAATTTTACTGCACAAGATGAAGTGAAACATGGTCTTCTTTATCTGAGCATTCTTATGCCCTTAATAATTCGAGTAAAGTGCATTAAGGGAATCAGATTTTGTTGGTGAGGCCACGCGTAAATTGTACGAACACAACGCCAAAAACACTAAAGTCAGCTGGGAGAGTTTGCTTCACTGATAAACAAGTTTCAAACAAACCTCCCTTCACTTTCTTTTTGTGTAGTGGGCCATCCTGGTCATTCATTTCACATTTTTTTAATAAGACTATAGCCGTTTTTTAATAATATGAAGTGGAGGTTATTTTGTTATATGAGGGGCCTGATGAACAAGGCGCATAAGTGCAGTTTTTAACATTTCGATAAATATGTGTTGGAAGTTTCGAAATTACATGGCGCCTTATGGCGGAAAGAAAGCTCAAACTGACTTTTTGATGATCGAACATTGGAATTTGGGAGCGAATTTCTCACAGAATATGCATTCAGACTAGTTTTACTTGAACTCATTGGTACCTCAATTTTTTCAAAAACTGCCCTCATATTCTGTGCAATTTTGTCAAACTTGTAAACTTTTCAGGGGACACAAATCCATCCTATAATCTAGGTTGCCTTTCCGGTATATGTAAAAACAAAAAAAAATATATTAAAAAAGTCTTACGAAGATCGAATTGGTTTTTCATCGAAAGCTAATTTCTTGGGTTGCTTGTACACAACAATTACATGCCGATGGATACCTGGAAATGAAGAGGTAAATATGGGACGGTAAGCCAAAAATTTACAAGTAACCTAAGGAGAGCACAGTGATTTGGGACTACAGGGGAGTTCTAGATTCAAAAGTTTGATCAATTTTGCCATACATTATAGGTATATGACTCGGGGTGGGCGCGTCTTAAATAAAATGAAATTTTAATTATGATGTCGTATGTTGTTTGGTATGATTAACAGCCACTGCATTTGGGGTGGTTTGATGATATATATCGGTTGTGTGTCCATGTTTCCATTACCTGTATCCTCAGCGGGCGCTGGTACGTTGTAAGAAGCAAGTTCCTGCCCTTCCTTAATTTCATTTCCTGGTATGTTTACAACCAACCAGTGTAAATACTCTCGAAGCGTTGGTGTCATGTGAGACGGCTCATCAAGACCTATAATAGCAAGTATATATAATTACAAAAAACAAAGCATTCCGTTTTAAAAATAAGCAAAGTTCTAATGTAAATTACCGTATGAGTAAGTACATTTGACACGTTGACACTTTATGATGTATTTTGCCAAAATCAAGTTTATTTACTTTTAAAAGTATCACAAGTCGATCTACTCTGGAAAATGATGCATTTTTATCTGCAATGACTGGCTTACTTGAGAAGATTCCTATTTACACCCATGCATGTCGCCTCATAGCACTTCCCGGGGCCACCTAACCGCCATTGCCCGATATCAAACCATAATTCTTCGGGAATAGAGTTACTTTAACATTTCTGCACCAATTTCATCCTTTCACCCACTTAGAATAGCGCGCCTCTGCGAGTAGAGTGGAAATGGCGACTTACGCACACCTGAGGTATCGAAATGTAACCTAACCTAAGTTCAGTGTTGCCGTGTGACCTAACCCAAGTTCAGTGTTGCCGTGTGACCTAACCTAACCTAACCTAACCTAACCTAACCTAGCCTAACCTAACCTAACCTAACCAAACCTAACCTAACCTAACCTAAGTCCATTTCAGTTGCGGGTTGCGTACCTCGCCGACACAAGGTGCAGATATGCGGGTTGCATACCTTACGGACGGGAGGCGTCCTATGTTGGTCCCTCACTTCGCCGGTGCTCAGCGATAATTTGTGAAATGCAGTCCTCACGACTCCCATGAAATGCGGGTTGCATACCTTACGGACGGGAGGCGTCCTATGTTGGTCGCGCACCTCGCCGACGATCAGCGATAATTTGTGATGTGCATTCCTCACGAACCCATGAAATGCGGGTTGCATACCTTACGGACGGGAGGCGTTCTATGTTGGTCGCGCACCTCGCCGGTGGTCAGGGATAATTTGTGAATTGCATTCCTTACGAATCTCCTGAAATGCGGGTTGCATACCTTACGGGAGTAAGGCGTTAACATGCGGGTTGCATACCTTACGGAAGTAAGGCGCTTGTATACGGGTTGCATACCTTACGGCGAGAGTACGGCGTTTACCTAGCCTAACCTCTACACCCCCTCAAATGGATGACGTCATCCCACCCGCACTTTGATGTTCCCGCGCCGATTCAGGTGATCCTCTGTCAACTCCTCCTCCGGCCGCCGTTCAGGGTGCGACCAAGTTTAAACCGGCGTGGCCCGCTTCGCGATTTATCGATTGATCTGTCATTTAAACCTATGAAAAAAGATCGATTATCAGGGTGCTCGCAGCGAACACCTTAATAATCGATTCTTTACCATAGCTTCAAATGGCGAGATATCGACAATCGATCATTCACGCCACGCCACCGGTTTAAACCTGCATCAAAGGCGCAGAGCCGCGCTCGGATCGAACGCTGTCCGAACGAGTCTGAGCCTGCCGGGACAAGTCTGAACCTGTTCGGGTCTCTTTTCCTTCGAGCGACCGGGAACAAGTTCCGAACCTGCCCGACGTTGCCACCTCGTGACTCCTTCATCTCTGCGACGTTGCCGCTCCGTTCAGCCCCCCGGGTGTAATTTCACGGTTTTCCTAAATAAATAAAAATAAAGAAAATAAGAAATGAATAAAAAATAAATACAAATAAAAAACAAGCAGAAAAATCCAACATGAATATGTTGGAAAAGCGTGCCGAATAACTAAAATGTTGGACACAAACCTACTATTTTCACGTCTTTGTTATTTGCATCAATTGGTACTTTTTGCTAAATTTGGGAGAAAATATTGATTCATGAACGTTGAATGTAAATTGATTTTAAAGATTCCGTCCAATTATCTTGATTTTAAGCTGATATGCGGCATTTCGCACGACCGTGATTTGGGCGAACTGCCGTGCATCGAAATCGCGTTGAGTTAATCTCTTTGGATTTCGAACTGTAACTTCTCTCCTATTCGGCCGATTTTTACAAATGAGGTCTCTTTTTATTTGTACTTTAACGGAAAGTAAGGAAAAACTCGCTAAATAGACGGAAAACAATTTTTGTGAAAATTTGGTGGATCCTGGCGTCACGGTGAATGGTTAATCGGGCGTGGAAGATAATAGGTTCGACGAGGCGACCCTCTCCTCGCCGTCTTTTATTGCCTTGCTCGAAACCTGACACCCAAAGCTATATCGGGAGATAACTGCAGTGGTTTGAGTGGATTTCTGCAGGGGCCACGGTTAGTACATGGTATAAAGAGTCACGAGGCTCATCACAGATTGCACTTGCAGTGCAAGACGCTCATTGGCTAAACAGTTTTGGCGGGAAAGAAGGTTCTAGAGTTGAGTCCTCCGAGCGTAAGAAAGCTTCTATGAGGTTTTTGTCAAATGAAATAATACGGTTTTGACAGGAAAATGTTCTCAAGGGTTCCCAATTAGCAGTTCATTCGGTTTTTTGGTAAGAGACCATCAAGGCTTGACAGTATAATGGTTCGAAGACAAGAAAACGGGTCCGAGGAAAAAAATATTTGGACGGCCCGTTGAATAGCATTGGTTGATCGGTGTGCTGTACCATGGTACATCCGAGTGATTTCAAAAAGCGAGCCCTACTGGCACGCTTGATAGATAAAATGAAAAAAAAGAGAAAATAAACTTTTGTGTCTTAATGGACGAGACGCCGTTAAAATTCATGAATAAAATTTCAAAAACTTAAAGATAGACTCGCCCGTCTTAAGAATCGAACCCGGACCGTTCTGATAAGAACTCGATTAGAAATCCGGGCTTCTACCGACCGAGCAAGTCTATCTTCGGAAACGTAACGGTGAAAATACTCCTACAAATAATTTCCTACCCACCGGTGTTGGAGCTTTAGACACCACCCCTAACCTTATATCGACCCAGTTGAACAGATAAATAAACGTAAAAACAAAGTGTTCCGTTTGCAATTTTTATTTCTAAAACAAAAAAGATTACATGGATTTAGCTAAAAGTAAATAATAAACATTTTAAATTCTTGAAAATTATAAACTTACATTCGTTAACGTATTGAAGTCGTGAAATTATAAACTTACATTCATTAACTTATTAAAGTCTCGAAAATTATAAATTTACATTCATTAACGTATTAAAATGATAGGTACAATTGAAGATGTTATAGGTTACACGAATCCAAATAATAGTCTTTACATCAGATCTGGGAGGGATGAGAGTGACAGAGAGAGCGGTGGAGTGGAACAGCATCGTCCTACAGGAGGCTCGCGGTATAATTGTTCAGCAGCCGGTCAAATTTTACATGAATCGGGAAACCCAAGTTTAAAACCACTGAAACCAGGTTTAAAACCAATGAAACCAGGTTTTAAACCACAAAACACATTTAGGAACCACCATATTTCAGTTTAAAACCCCAAAAACTGAGTCTAAAACCGATATAACCACATTCCAAACCGGAGAATCTCTGTTCAGAACCAGGAAACTCGAGGTTAAAACCATTAAACACAATTGTCATCTCCGGAACCTTGTTAAAAACCAAACCGGGAAACCCAAGTTTAAAACCACTGAAACCAGTTTAAAACCACTGAAACCAGGTTTAAAACCAATGAAACCAGGTTTTAAACCACAAAACACATTTAGGAACCACCATATTTCAGTTTAAAACCCAAAAACTGAGTCTAAAACCGATATAACCACATTCCAAACCGGAGAATCTCTGTTCAGAACCAGGAAACTCGAGGGTAAAACCCTTAAACACAATTGTCATCTCCGGAACCTTGTTAAAAACCAGAATAACCACATTGAAAATAACCAAATTTGAAACCGAAGGAACCCTGTTTCAAACCAGGAAAACCACATTGAAAACCGGGAAACCCAAGTTTAAAACCACTGAAACCAAGTTTAAAACCACTGAAACCAGGTTTAAAACCAATGAAACCAGGTTTAAAACCAATGAAACCAGGTTTTAAACCAGGGTTCCTTCGGTTTCAAATTTGGTTATTTTCAATGTGGTTATTCTGGTTTTTAACAAGGTTCCGGAGATGACAATTGTGTTTAAGGTTTTACCCTCGAGTTTCCTGGTTCTGAACAGAGATTCTCCGGTTTGGAATGTGGTTATATCGGTTTTAGACTCAGTTTTTGGGGATTTAAACTGAAATATGGTGGTTCCTAAATGTGTTTTGTGGTTTAAAACCTGGTTTCATTGGTTTTAAACTTGGTTTCAGTGGTTTTAAACTTGGGTTTCCCGGTTTGGTTTTTAACAAGGTTCCGGAGATGACAATTGTGTTTAATGGTTTTAACCTCGAGTTTCCTGGTTCTGAACAGAGATTCTCCGGTTTGGAATGTGGTTATATCGGTTTTAGACTCAGTTTTTGGGGTTTCAAACTGAAATATGGTGGTTCCTAAATGTGTTTTGTGGTTTAAAACCTGGTTTCATTGGTTTTAAACCTGGTTTCAGTGGTTTTAAACTTGGTTTCAGTGGTTTTAAACTTGGGTTTCCCGGTTTTCAATGTGGTTTTCCTGGTTTGAAACAGGGTTCCTTCGGTTTCAAATTTGGTTATTTTCAATGTGGTTATTCTGGTTTTTAACAAGGTTCCGGAGATGACAATTGTGTTTAAGGGTTTTACCCTCGAGTTTCCTGGTTCTGAACAGAGATTCTCCGGTTTGGAATGTGGTTATATCGGTTTTAGACTCAGTTTTGGGTTTTAAACTGAAATATGGTGGTTCCTAAATGTGTTTTGTGGTTTAAAACCTGGTTTCATTGGTTTTAAACCTGGTTTCAGTGGTTTTAAACTGGTTTCAGTGGTTTTAAACTTGGTTTCAGTGGTTTTAAACTTGGGTTTCCCGGTTTGGTTTTTAACAAGGTTCCGGAGATGACAATTGTGTTTAATGGTTTTAACCTCGAGTTTCCTGGTTCTGAACAGAGATTCTCCGGTTTGGAATGTGGTTATATCGGTTTTAGACTCAGTTTTTGGGGTTTTCAAACTGAAATATGGTGGTTCCTAAATGTGTTTTGTGGTTTAAAACCTGGTTTCATTGGTTTTAAACCTGGTTTCAGTGGTTTTAAACTTGGGTTTCCCGATTCATGTAAAATTTGACCGGCTGCTGAACAATTATACCGCGAGCCTCCTGTAGGACGATGCTGTTCCACTCCACCGCTCTCTCTGTCACTCTCATCCCTCCCAGATCTGATGTAAAGACTATTATTTGGATTCGTGTAACCTATAACATCTTCAATTGTACCTATCATTTTAATACGTTAATGAATGTAAATTTATAATTTTCGAGACTTTAATAAGTTAATGAATGTAAGTTTATAATTTCACGACTTCAATACGTTAACGAATGTAAGTTTATAATTTTCAAGAATTTAAAATGTTTATTATTTACTTTTAGCTAAATCCATGTAATCTTTTTTGTTTTAGAAATAAAAATTGCAAACGGAACACTTTGTTTTTACGTTTATTTATCTGTTCAACTGGGTCGATATAAGGTTAGGGGTGGTGTCTAAAGCTCCAACACCGGTGGGTAGGAAATTATTTGTAGGAGTATTTTCACCGTTACGTTTCCGAAGATAGACTTGCTCGGTCGGTAGAAGCCCGGATTTCTAATCGAGTTCTTATCAGAACGGTCCGGGTTCGATTCTTAAGACGGGCGAGTCTATCTTTAAGTTTTTGAAATTTTATTCATGAATTTTAACGGCGTCTCGTCCATTAAGACACAAAAGTTTATTTTCTCTTTTTTTTCATTTTATCTATCAAGCGTGCCAGTAGGGCTCGCTTTTTGAAATCACTCGGATGTACCATGGTACAGCACACCGATCAACCAATGCTATTCAACGGGCCGTCCAAATATTTTTTTCCTCGGACCCGTTTTCTTGTCTTCGAACCATTATACTGTCAAGCCTTGATGGTCTCTTACCAAAAAACCGAATGAACTGCTAATTGGGAACCCTTGAGAACATTTTCCTGTCAAAACCGTATTATTTCATTTGACAAAAACCTCATAGAAGCTTTCTTACGCTCGGAGGACTCAACTCTAGAACCTTCTTTCCCGCCAAAACTGTTTAGCCAATGAGCGTCTTGCACTGCAAGTGCAATCTGTGATGAGCCTCGTGACTCTTTATACCATGTACTAACCGTGGCCCCTGCAGAAATCCACTCAAACCACTGCAGTTATCTCCCGATATAGCTTTGGGTGTCAGATTTCGAGCAAGGCAATAAAAGACGGCGAGGAGAGGGTCGCCTCGTCGAACCTATTATCTTCCACGCCCGATTAACCATTCACCGTGACGCCAGGATCCACCAAATTTTCACAAAAATTGTTTTCCGTCTATTTAGCGAGTTTTTCCTTACTTTCCGTTAAAGTACAAATAAAAAGAGACCTCATTTGTAAAAATCGGCCGAATAGGAGAGAAGTTACAGTTCGAAATCCAAAGAGATTAACTCAACGCGATTTCGATGCACGGCAGTTCGCCCAAATCACGGTCGTGCGAAATGCCGCATATCAGCTTAAAATCAAGATAATTGGACGGAATCTTTAAAATCAATTTACATTCAACGTTCATGAATCAATATTTTCTCCCAAATTTAGCAAAAAGTACCAATTGATGCAAATAACAAAGACGTGAAAATAGTAGGTTTGTGTCCAACATTTTAGTTATTCGGCACGCTTTTCCAACATATTCATGTTGGATTTTTCTGCTTGTTTTTTATTTGTATTTATTTTTTATTCATTTCTTATTTTCTTTATTTTTATTTATTTAGGAAAACCGTGAAATTACACCCGGGGGGCTGAACGGAGCGGCAACGTCGCAGAGATGAAGGAGTCACGAGGTGGCAACGTCGGGCAGGTTCGGAACTTGTTCCCGGTCGCTCGAAGGAAAAGAGACCCGAACAGGTTCAGACTTGTCCCGGCAGGCTCAGACTCGTTCGGACAGCGTTCGATCCGAGCGCGGCTCTGCGCCTTTGATGCAGGTTTAAACCGGTGGCGTGGCGTGAATGATCGATTGTCGATATCTCGCCATTTGAAGCTATGGTAAAGAATCGATTATTAAGGTGTTCGCTGCGAGCACCCTGATAATCGATCTTTTTTCATAGGTTTAAATGACAGATCAATCGATAAATCGCGAAGCGGGCCACGCCGGTTTAAACTTGGTCGCACCCTGAACGGCGGCCGGAGGAGGAGTTGACAGAGGATCACCTGAATCGGCGCGGGAACATCAAAGTGCGGGTGGGATGACGTCATCCATTTGAGGGGGGTGTAGAGGTTAAGCTAGGTAAACGCCGTACTCTCGCGTAAGGTATGCAACCCGTATACAAGCGCCTTACTTCCGTAAGGTATGCAACCCGCATGTTAACGCCTTACTCCCGTAAGGTATGCAACCCGCATTTCAGGAGATTCGTAAGGAATGCAATTCACAAATTATCCCTGACCACCGGCGAGGTGCGCGACCAACATAGAACGCCTCCCGTCCGTAAGGTATGCAACCAGCATTTCATGGGTTCGTGAGGAATGCACATCACAAATTATCGCTGATCGTCGGCGAGGTGCGCGACCAACATAGGACGCCTCCCGTCCGTAAGGTATGCAACCCGCATTTCATGGGAGTCGTGAGGACTGCATATCACAAATTATCGCTGAGCACCGGCGAAGTGAGGGACCAACATAGGACGCCTCCCGTCCGTAAGGTATGCAACCCGCATATCTGCACCTTGTGTCGGCGAGGTACGCAACCCGCGACTGAAATGGACTTAGGTTAGGTTAGGTTAGGTTTGGTTAGGTTAGGTTAGGTTAGGTTAGGCTAGGTTAGGTTAGGTAGTTAGGTTAGGTTAGGTTAGGTCACACGGCAACACTGAACTTGGTTAGGTCACACGGCAACACTGAACTTAGGTTAGGTTACATTTCGATACCTCAGGTGTGGTAAGCGTAAGTCGCCATTTCACTCTACTTCTGCGCCCTCTTTCAGACGGTTTAACCAATCCAGGAACTTCTTCGGCAACCTTTCTTTTGCCATTCCTCACACATGACCGTTCCGTATAAGTTTTTTCGTCATAATATCATGCACGATGGTAAGTCTGGCAGTTCTAGCATCCATAATCTCCCACACCGTGTTTCATTCCTAAAAAGTTCATATTTGATTCGATAAAATTATGATCATACCAACCTGCCATGATCAAGGTATACCATTCTGTCTCATTCCCTTTGAAGTCTATCCAATGTGGCGGAGAGTTAACAACATCGATCGGAATCAGATTTCCGAGGCTAGCGAATTTTCCATTTACCCACTCTACCTGAAGGTAAATTGGTCAAAATTACAGAAGAGTATATCGTTCACACAGAATTTAACAAAAATCTTATCAGAATAAACTAAACCGAACCAAAATGTTGAATGAAAACATTTATTTCATGTATATCGCACGCAAAATATCGCGCCAATCGATTTCGTGACATCACAAGGCTCGTTAACCGCCGTAATCCTTTCACCTGCGATTGTTCATATTTATTCCGGTCGCACATAAATACATTAAATGCCATAAAATGCACGGTAGTTGAAACCATGGGACGTCACTCTTTATGACGTCATGAGGAGAACGCCTTTGAAAAACGTTTTTCTCTTCACCACAACTTTAAGCTCCTTTCTTTCACTCATAAAACTTTTTTAGAGCTTCTTTAAGCTCGGGAACGTGTTTCACCCTAAAATTAAGGTGGATCAAACCTTTTTACAAAGCAAGTCCAGCAGCCTGAGTGTTGAAATTTTTTATTCGTCGGGACGACATGGATGGAATAATAGGTTAAATGGCGAAGCGTGATTGGTCGGCTATGTCTTACCGCTGCTTTGTCGTGCTTTGTCGATTGGAATGGACGACAAACTAAAGGCACCTCTTGAGTTTTCGACAGCACGTCGTCCATTCCAATCGACAAAGTACGAAAAAGCAGCGATAAGACATAGCCGACCAATCGCGCTTCGCTATTTAACCTATTCCATCCATGTCCACCCGACAAACACAAAATTTCAACAATCAGGCTGCAGGATCATGCAATAGCTCCATTCTTAGCTTACCGTGCAAACAATGGTAGGGACATCATAAACACAGTCAGGTATAATTTCATGACGAAGGAGGTCAGCAGTAAGCTCCCCTCGCGGCTTGTATATGTCGCTGATTCGTGTTGTTGCTTCGTGTATCGTCGAAGTGGCAGTGGCGTCTGCGTGATCATGGAGGGCCCGACAAATAGCGCCGATGATTAATGAAACTACGACGAAGAACACCACGCTCATCCGCGGTAGTCCCCATTCCATAAACATTCCCTGAAATTCAGACCATGTTTCAGCATCACTCGGTAAAACATTCACGATTATTCTCTGAGAAGGATGATTGTCCGATTGTCGAATTCCTAACATCGAGAAGACACCAAATAAAAGCATGTCTGTTGTCTTCAAATACTTCCTCGAACTTAATCTGTAAATTGGTTCTTTCATTGGTTCCTACCATGCCCATGAAATGTACACAACCACAGTAATTTTCAGCCACTCACTATCAAATATTAACAAACCATTGTTTTTAAAAGCGGATAAGCAACATTGATCGATTTGTATCAGATTCTCGTATATTTGAGATTTAAATTGATATATTTCAATGATTGAAAGACCCAAGAGCGAGTATTGGCATATCGTAGGTAGGAGTCCATTAAAAATTGAAAGGTTCTACAGTGAACAATGAATTCTATGGGGAGCGTTCTATAAAACGCAAAAAGAAATCTATTTTAAGGAGGTTCATAAAATGAAACACCAGCAAAATACATGTCTTTAAACTAAAAATTCTCACTTCATTTAGATCGTTCATTTAAAACGTATTCAATGATCTGAACCCCTCTTCTTTTGGGAAATTGATCAGAGGAGAGCAAAATTCGCACCTGACATGCACGACATAAACTTTATTCCTCTTTCTTTCCTCCTTTCCTTTTTCTCCTCCTTAAAGTCCTCTCCTTGATGCTAGATACCTCTTTATCGGTTATGCGTAGAAATTCTGGGGACTTTCCAGGTGAGGGAAGGGGGCGGATGGAGGGCGGGAAAAATATTGATTGGCTGTGATGGCTTATCTCAGCTGCAGCGAGCCCATTATAAGTTGGAATTGCACTTAAAGTATTAATAAATTTTTATAGCTGGAAATACGGATACGGTCTTAATTTGAATAAAACACATTTTAGTGAAAGTCAAGAATTAAAAAATATTTACAGTTTAATAATTATTTACAGATTATAAATTTATAATAATTTGCGTATGGCTTCCGATGATTTATCAACAGGGCCTCAACTCATGTCATCTTCTAGCTATTAAATGCGTGTCTTGTTCGGAAAAAGTTTACAAACAATGGTTTTCCTAAGTTGTACTTATCTGCGAAGGCTTTGCTGGAAAAATTCGTCCGAAGAGAACCGTCTTCCCTGAGGAAAGAAAATTTTAAAAGTTACAACAATGTAATGATTTGATAGTTCACCTAATGAATGGGAGGTTAAATTTATTGATACTTTGAAGAAGAGTAGATAGGAGTACGGAGACGGCTTGCGTAATCCTATAATCATTTGCCATAATCTCACGTACCTAATTTGAGCTTTTAATAAAACGAGAAGAAACTCCATTAAACGTATACCAGACAATTGATTGGACGGGCTTAACTGAAACCAGGCTTTTTAGATCAGACGTTGTCTAATTTCCTATGATTATATAGTTGTCAAACAAAGAACTAGGCGACACTGAAGCTTAAAATTTTGTGCGTGTGTATTTTATAATCTAGGACAAATTCACTGAGAGTTAAGTGGTTTAGTTTTCTGTTAAAAAATAAAACAAGAGAAGATTTGAAGCAACGTTTGATGCAGTTCGACTGATTTTAGTTTAATCTGTCCGATTCTTTAACAAAAAAGTAACATAATCAAAATTTGAGTAAAATTTGAGTATAAGAGTAAATAAAAATTAAAATTTCACAGAGCGGTACACCAACATAATCAAAATTACAGCTCGTCAGTCTATGGTTTGTGCTACAACTAAAAATGTAAAGCATATACAATGCACGCACTGTTGAATAACAACTTCAACACTATCAAAATCGCAGATATAAAGGCATACTTTGAGGGAAAACTATTGTTTGAATGATTTTTTTTTTTTTTTTTTAAATCCAATTTTACTAGAATGCAGCTGCAAGTTTTTGGTACATTCGTAGCAAGAATGATACCTTTTTAAAAACGCTGTCAGAGTGACATCTTTAAAATTCCATGAGATAAATATGAAAAATATACCATCGGAACTGATACTTCTTGCCCACTGTAAATGTCAAATAAAGAATGTGAGGGGACGACAACTTTCAAAAAATCACTTTTATGTAAATTTGAAATTTAAAAATCACTATAAATAGGAAATACCTATACATATATGCATAGAAAAAATATTTAAACTTGAGCGGATGTCTACTTACTTAGCTGATATTTTTTTCTCCTTGAATTGTATTTTATCAGGTTGTCTATATACTAAAAATACGTATCGAAGTAAACCTAGAAAAAATTGGAATAAGTTTAACTAAATTCATGGTTGTATTTTCTTCCGAGGATTTTGTTTGACTGCGAAGAACTGATCCTCAAGGGATCATTTTTATTTATTTATTTATTTATTTGTGTTTTTTTTCCTGCTGTTTTTGGTTGACAATTGCCCCAATTTATCGAGATCAGAGCGCTGGAGACCGCATTTCTCCTCCATTCAAGCTATGGCCCATTTTGAGTTAAAGTGTTGCATTCCTGATTTCAATGATAATTGAAATGCGCTGAACTGCTACTGAAATGGGTTTGGTTAGGTCATGCAACTAAACCAACTGCGCGGTAGAATGTTTAGTATCGAGCAGAAATGAAGGCGCTCTAACTTGAGACACAGCGGACTACCAGGCTACCTCCATAACACGCGGATCAGGATTTTCAGTCATGCATTTTCAAAGATTGACTTTCAAAATTTTGCTGAAGCTACATAAGTTGCATAAACGTAAAATACGAGTATTCACATGAAATTTAAAACTACCTTCATTCTCAAGTACAAGCCTGATGATCCGGAAGTGCTCATTTGTGTTCAAGATCTACGAAATTACGTACTTTGATAAATGCACACCGTCTGTCAACCTTATGCTCACGTTGATCTATTTGAATTTGACATAAATAGTGTTAAACAAAAAGTTTCTCAAACGAACCTTTGCCCTCCGGTGGATCTGGGCCCATGTATTCAGTCAAAAACTCTCCCCCAAGAAATTCATAATCTCTTATGTTTCCAACGATCCAAAATTGTTTTTCTCCGTACGATGTTTGTGCCTTCAATTTTTCATCGATACCTGAAATGAAATTATCTATTTTACTTGTCTAATATATACTTAACAAATACCTTAAATTTCTCGTGGGTAGATTATGCATTAAAGAGATTCTCCGCAATGACTGCATGCACAACAAGGAATGGCTCGGCTATGAAAATGACATGTGTAAAAAATGACGCAGGTAGTGCAATCATAAAACTTACCTTAATTTTCTCGGTGTTGTCGTATAAAAATTGAATTAAGTTTGTCTTAGGCATTTGAAGAGCTAAAACCTTTAAAGAGCATACAATGTTTTGGTTCTTGTTCTAATTTAGTATTAAAAATTTATTTTCAGTTGTGCATGCTTGCATCGTGCTGCGAAGAAATGCGTAGATTATTTAGAACAGATGTTTCTTAATTTCCCTCGTTCAAAAGCCATACAAGCTACACAATTTTAAATGTGACGCGTATACTAGCTTTTTAACAATGAAGAAAGACTTACTTTCCGGCCAGGTTGGCCTAGTGGTCAGCGCGTCTGACTCTAGGTCAGTAGGTCCCGGGTTCGAATTCCGGTGGTGGCGTCTAATTTTCACGGAATTGACGAGTAGATCTGCTGAAACAGATTCTCCTCGGCCCTAATTCCTAAAAATTGGAAAATCCTGGAGCATGGAGATCCCAAGATGTCTACGGACACTAAACATTGTCTAAAGTTGGCTGAAGGTGCTAGACACGAATCCATTAAACCAGCAGAAAAAAAGTTCCTACTTCCAGACCGATAAGTCGCTGAAAAATGGAAGTTTTCGATTTTGAAGTTAAGGAGCTTTGGGTTAGGTAATGGTGGCGGTTGAATGCAGATAGCTCGGTGGAGATAGGTATTCATGGAGCAAATTCTGCTTACCCACCATTATCATACTGAGAAATGTATCATTAGGATTTTTAGACTCTAACCAGAAAGGTTCCTCCTTTGTGATTTTCGGGTCAATAATTTCATCTCCGAAGGTTGCGGTTGCCTCTGTGCCTGTCCATCCACCACCCAATCACCCCTAAAAAAACATAAATCGAAAAAAAATAACGCCAGTGAACCTAAATCGGCAATACCTCGAAAAAGTCTAATTACCTGTAAATATCATCGTGTAGAACTCCGTTTCATTTGAATTCCAACACGTCCAAAAGGGCTCTCTTTTTGTAATAGTCGAATTAATTTCATTTCCGAAGAGCGGTTCAAGGCCCTCAATCCACTCCACCTAAAAATGATTCAAATAAATTCAAAGTATGTTATGGGTGATATTCCTTTTATTTTTATTTATTTTTGTGTTATTTCAAACTCGTAAAGTTGAAGTTACTTAACTTTAGAGAGTACCTTGAAACTGTACTTTAAGAATGACGCGAGTCACACCTCTGGGGAATTGAAATAAATCCTTGAGAGAATATTACATGATCAGCAATTCTTCAGCATTCAAAGTCAACATGTTGGTCCCTCAAGTTAACTTTGTATACATTGCAATGTTTTGAGTAAACAAAACTTAAGAGTGGTATTTTGTACAAGAAATTAGATGACCGTAGAATTTTTTAAAGGTTAAATTTAAAATGTTTCTACTTTCCATTGAATTCAATTTATGTTTAACACTGAGAGCAATATTTCAACCAGGCGTTATTAAGAAAACTAACTTACCTGAACCGCCTCCTTTGGAGCCTCATCCAAGAGGTCAGGGATAATTCTCCAACGTTTGAGATCCGTTTCAATATCTTTCGGATCTCTCAAGAGAACGTCAAACGCCGGGTACCAAGTTGACGTTAATGGCACCTCTGTTAATTTAACTAACCTTATTGTCAGGAATAACCACACAAATGTAATGTGCAGCTTCATCACTGCTGTTTTTACAACCTATCAACCACCCGTCATATTTGACTCCGAAACATTCGTGACGGTTATGAGAAAGGCATCGATGCCAACGGTATATCAGCCGCTCATCACAGTAATTGTGAACAGAATAGTTCCTCAATCGGATTTTTTATTCATCAAACCCACTCTGGCTTCTATCTCCGTATTCAATCACCAATTCTAGTCATAATTAATTATGAAATTCTGTTTAAAGGTTTCTACTATTTGTAGCACCAAACATTTGGAAATAAATATTAAGAATGTCCTGTATGCTCACAACTTTTGAAACAAAAAACAAAAAAGTACGAAAAATATACTATTTTTAAATGCTACAAAATGAGGAGAGCCTTGGATTTGATGGCTTACTTGCCATTTAGTAAATAATAAAGAACACAATACATGTTCTAGGTGTGCAGTTAAGCATGACTTTGCTGCTAAATTCGAAGTTTACTCACGATTTTAGACAGGGCCAGATTTTCGTTCTTGCCGCCCATGGGCCGCCTGTATTTTGCCGCCCCCTTCTCATTCGTTTTGAAACATCAATAAAAACCATCAAGTGAACGTGCCAGCGGGGGAGGGGTGCATAAGACGCGTTTACTCGTGTTGAACACATTTTTTGGGAAAGCCCTGTAAACACTACGAGCAAAAGGTCACGGAACTTTGCGCGAAAGTCAAGTTTCGAACCTAATGGACAAGGCCTTACATTCATAAGAAATGAACGAAAAAATTATGAAAGAACAAACACAAAATTTTGTTTAATGATTTTAACTTCCTTCGCCGCGCCCCGCTGACCGCACCGTGTTTGGCGCAATGCGTGAAGAATTCACGCAGTCTTGTAGGCGCCATGCGTTTCACGCTGACCGCACTGTGTTTGGCGCAATGCGTGAAGTATTCATGCATTCTTGTAGGCGCTATTCGTTTCACGCTGACCACAATAACCGCACTGTGTTTGATGCAACGCGTGAAGTATTTGTGCAGTCCTGTAGGCTCTGATATGTGTTACATGCCGATTGCCGCGCCGAGGGCTGCTCCTTTTCATCTCAAGTCCTCGTCATCATTTTTCCTTAAGTCGCGCCGTTCCAGGCCAAATTGTGTGTTTGGTTTCTCTCTTAACTCGACTTATTATAGGTGCTGTCTCTTGTATCACCGAAAGACGACAAAATTAGAAATTACTATACTCTCAGGAAATGAGAGATTTTGCAGCCTTTTCTCGTTTGTAATTTTTTTTTCTAAATCCGATTTTTTTTTATATACCTACATTTCATTTAAAAAAATTACAAAATTTGCTGCCCCCTAGATTTGCCGCCATGGGCCGCGGCCTATGTGGCCATCCCCTTAATCCGGCCCTGATTTAAGAACTCTTTGGCTCCGGCGAGATCGATTTTCTCTTTGGAAAAGAACACCTCTTTTCGTGGGGACCTTAAATTTTTTTGAATGTTCGTACGCAATCAAAATCATGCGATACGTTCTGCGGATTTTGGAGGAGAATAAGAGCGCAGTTAGTTCTGATTGCGTAAATAGCCTTGCACGTTAAATTAAAATAAATTAGATGTAAGAAAAATTAAGCATAAATAGGAGGATAATTGAAATCGTGTAGTAAAAAACATAGCAAAACAAAATAGGGAAAATAATTAAAATTTTGACAAGATAAAATATATTTTCAAAAGATTACTAAATTTTAGAAATATTCGAAAACCCACAATACATAAATTACGTTATTAAAATGAGGTAAAATATGATTTCAAAAGGTAATTAAATTTCGAAGGATTTGACAACTCCTAAAAAATGTGAAAGTATGCTACTGGGAATACTGGAATGAGTGACATTAAATCTCTTACGAGGTAACTTTTAGATACAAAAGATTATTAAATGTGAAGGGATTCATAAGAAATATGGAAACGATGTCACTGGAGTGAATGTGAAAAAATAACATTTTTAAGAGGTAAAATATATTTATGAGGTTACTTACAACATTTAAAACCGACTCACCTTAGTTAGGTCGCTTTTTAAAGTTAAAGGTGCGTTGCTATTAACAATGCGCGGGAAAGTTAAACATAAAATGAGTCAATCATCAATTACAATAACCAATTATTTTACTTTCAATGTAATAAATCCGCCACAAGAAACGTAATCGCCAGTGCTGATTGGAAAAAAAAGCAAAACTCATAACGTGCTCAACATTTCTTGTCCAATTGTTTCCCACTGCTCTGAAGGACAAACTGGCTGAACATTGGTCAATTAAATCACTGCAAGTATTTAATCACGCGTTAGTTTTACCATATAGTGGCATGGCGTGCTTTGCGATTTATCGATTTATCTGCCATTGAAACTTATAAGAAAGGATCGATAAACAGGGTATTCGCAACGAACACCTTTATAAGCGATTCCTTACCGTAGCTTAAAATGGGAAAATATTAATAATCGATCATTCACAAATCGCCACTGTCACCATATAAGATTTCCTGTGTCCGTATAGGTAGGCAAGTTTGGGTCTATAATTCTCGGTCGCCGCGTCGTCGTAGTTGTTGTCGTCAGTCGGAACTTACCCTCACAAATAAAAAAATTTACAGCGATCGGTCCGTCCAGGTTATATTTTTTAGCAAACTTTTTGACGGAAAACTTCCCCCTTTTTTCATCAATTCGCCTGAAAAAAATAAAAAACATACAAAGAGAAAAAACTATTGCGTGCAAACAAAACCGCATAGATGTTACATATTAACATACATAACTGAGATCATGCGTTGAAAAAATCTGTCCAAATTTGTAAAAAAGCCTACGGAATTAAGGTCCTCGGTAAACTTTCGGAAGTTTTTTTTCTTCTTTTAAATATTATCTATTCTCTATTATTTCACGAAACCACAATATCGCGGAGTCTTAAAACAGCTGAAAGTTTAAATATTTGTCATGAGAATAATATCAATTAGAAGAAATTTTATTTGGCACACGTACTGTATTGGAGGGGGGGGGGGGGGGGGTTTGCTGTCGGATTTGCTATTTGTATGAGTGGAAAGTCACGCTAGCATCGGTAATGCATCTGAACAACATTTTGCAGTAAGAAACTACTGTTTCTAGCTCATTTAAAAAACAACATATGTGCCATTAGATTCCCTGTGCAGATCGATGATCTCACAGATGAGCCAGAAATACAATAGTAGTACGTGGTTGCAAAATTTAGCCCATTCGTAGTTCGCGTCAGAGCCGCGGTAACACTTGTTATTAAATTTTCTTCCTTCAAATTTAACGTGATATTCAGTGTATTGAAAAACTTACTTTGGAGGTAATTGAAACTCTCTGAACAGTTTATATCTTCTATATTTTTGCTTGTACACGAGGAAAACATATCGGTGCAACCCTGTAAAAAAAAAACCGAAGAACGCTTACGGTCTCAACGGTAAATTGAATCTTTTTCTCATGGTAGAAGTTTTGATTTTAATGATTTTTTTAATTAAAAAATTACAAGTATTATGGAGCAATAGAGGATGGTCCCCACTGAAAAATATCACAATTGCACTACATTTTACAAATTGGAACTACAATATCTCGCTCAGTATATAAATAACACACGTGTGCCATCAATTTTCCAACTCACACGCGTCTTAACGGATGAGCAAGAAATTGTAGTTCCTAATTTTAAAATGTTGTTCAACTGATTTACGCATAAATTACATCACGTGAATATATTGTTCTATCAGCTATTAAAGTGTATTCTAAAGGCTTTAGAAAATAGGAAAAACAGCTTACTAACTTTCTTGCGAAGGGAGATATGCGATAGTTTACCTGTGCCAATAATGGGGTACGGACGCACGTATTCGGCCAAATGCTCACCGGCGACGACGGTAGTGTTGTATCCTTCAATATTCACAACAATCCAGTTCTTCCACTCCCTAAGCGAGTGATTACTTTGGGAGGGCTCATCTAGGCCTGCGAAAATAAACATTTTGCAATCAAAACCAATTAATGCCTATGCTAATTGAACGTATTTCTGCAAAACAATAATAAAACAATTTAAAAAGCGGGTAACAAGGCTAATTTTCACGAATGAAAACCAAAAAGTTTCGGCTGAAATTTCAGCCTTCAGTTGGATAAAATTGTGAAAAGAAAAATGGTAAAAATCTAAAAAAAGTGAATGGCTGTACCTTTCAAAAAGCGTGAATTTTGTTATAATGAATCTGGTTAACAAAATCCTCGCTTCTTGAAAGGTACAGTTAGGTACTTTTTCAGATTTTTAAATTTTTCTTTTTCACTATTTTATCCAATTGAGGAAGGCTGGGTTTTCAGCCAAAACGGGTTGGTCTTTATTTTTGAAAATTAGCTTTTTTACCCGCTTTTTAAATTGTTTTATTATTGTATATCTCGTCACGGGCTGCGGAGCGTCGATCATATTTCATTTCTGCTAAACAGAACTCTACAGGGTGTCCCTAAAATCCCCCCCCCCGTAACTTTTGAACGGTTAGAGCTATAAAAACGAAACTTTGGAAATGTTTCTATCTCAAAGGGGACTATCTTCGAGAAGGTTCAACATTTTTATCCCTCCCTTAGGGAGGAGGGGGCGCGGGGGCCCCCAACTTTTTTTTTCAATTGGACGTATTTCCATCAAACAGAACTATGTGTAGGGAGAAAGATGGGGTGCGCTCGTTAGTACCCGGGCCATAAGAATAAATGGGAAATATAAAGCGCCAGTGACGAAGCCGCCGTCGCGCCTCTCCCACCCGCCGCTTAACTCATGAGCCCTGTCCACAGGGCTCTAGATACATGCCCACGGCTCATACACTGTGCACATAGTTCAGTTTGACAGAACGTGAAATCCCATGCCGGACCCATGAGCCGTGGGCATGTATCTAGAGCCTTGTGGACAGGGCTCATGAGTTGAGCGGCGGGTGGGAGAGGCGCGACGGCGGCTTCGTCACTGGCGCTTTACATTTCCCATTCATTCTTATGACCCGAGTACTAACGATCGCACCCCATCTTTCCCCCAGCACATAGTTCTGTTTGATAGAAATACGTCCAATTGGTAAACCCTATCTTGTGTTACATCTTTGGAAAGAACATAAAAATTAAGAATTTTGGCGCAAGCCGCAGATCGATATCTTAATTTTTGACCGAGTAATGATGGGTCAAAAGTCAACTTTGACCTATTTTCAAAAAACCATAACTCCGGTTCAAATTATCCGGCGGGGGGCCCTCGGGGTGTTGGGCCGCGTGGCGCTCATGAGTCGTAGCCCCATAGTGGTTCATCGAAAACCACAAAGTTGGCATATTTCTTACCTAACATGAATAAACAATAACGATCTTCCATGTTGTCTCCCGGCCAATCAATCCAAAATGGTTCATCTCTGATACCACCTAAATCATCGATTACGTTTCCAAAATTTGCGTACAAACCTTCACTCCATTCCACCTAAAATGAGAATAATGTGGCTCAATTGCATTGAAAGTTTTCATTTAATGGTGGAGGAAATCAGTTTTAAAAGATGTAATCAGCCCCTCTCTTAAAAATTTAAATAAAACTAAAGGTGCGTCCAGATCAATTCATGGGCTTCTTACGCAACTTCGTAGCATTCGACTATTATTTTAACTTTTTAAATTTTTCGGAAAGTGTGAGTTTTTTCGACTAATCATGAGAATATGGGTGTATTATACTTTATTTTTTCTATGTGAAGAGAGTTAATTGGTATTTTTTTTAGAATAGCTATTCCTAAGCTATTTGGAGAGGGTGGGGGACTTTGGTGGCTAGGGGTCGCAGAGCGTCAGAGAGCCCTATAAAAGCGGCTTATACATACATACATACATACATACATACCTAAGCTTATATCTCGACGGAATAGATACTTCCATGACCAATAAAGTATTATCTGAGCTTTATTAAATACCTGAACAGCGTTTGGCGGTGCAGTATCCAGCAAGTCAGGTATAATTCTATGTTTTTCCAAAGCTGCTTTAATTTCCGCAGGTGATTTATGGAGGACAGATTCTTCCTCAGAGTTAGCGAGAGATGCGTAAAATAAGGACTCAAAAGTTAATGTGATGAAAATTGTTTCAAAATCCAGCCAAAAAAGATTAAAGACCATTGTTGTTATTTTAAGAAAATCAAAACTCTTCACTTATCCCAAGAGATCACCCGGTGAATATGTTGGATCTGGCACATATTCGGCACGGAACATGTTAGCTGCCAAAACTCGTCCCAAATTATTTCGCTGTGCAAAGTCAATGACTGAGAAATTTGCTCGATGAGGACTAGGATCTTCAAGCCTGGAAAACGTTATTATTTGCACATTATAAATCAGTTTAGAAGAGTAACAATTTCAGTGTTTCTCTTAGATTCTTCAACATTTTGAATTGTCCCTCTCAGAAGTCAGAGATTAGACAAAATCAAATTATTAGGTATTTTTTTATAAATTTTCTGTCATCATCTGCCATGAAAAAAGAGCCTTTCTACTTGTTTTGAGGTTAGTTGAAGTATCCTTCTATGTCTAAGATATCCCGATGAATCTTGGAAGGAAAATTGCATATATAACACTGATGTACTCGGAGCTTCATGCGTCACATTATTGTTGTTAGATACTTTTACTTATGCGTATACGTATACGTATACTTTTACGTATACTTTTACGCATTCTCTGAAAACTAACTCTGCTACAATAACCCACGTTGCTCTACTGACATTGGCACTGCGCTTAATTCTTAATCGAATGGCTTTCTTCGGAAACTGCCCGACTCAGTTGCGACGTTTAGCAATTCCTAATGGATTTTTTTCAATAAAAAAACAATTAAAGGTATTTACTCAATTATTTCTAAATTTTTTTCTTTTTTTCAAAATAGAATAAGACATTTTAAAACGTTTCTGTCAAAAGTGTTGGCTAGTATTTTATACAAAAATTAAACTTTAAATGTAAAAAGAAAAATTGAATCGTAGCAATAGACTTGGGCAGTTTTTGAAGCAAGCCTTTCGACTTCAGCAACACAGGTAACACATACGAGTAGCATCTTGAAACATGATTTGAGTAGGTTATTGATATGATTGACCATGGCTGTTTACTGAGTGCACGAAACTTTTTACGTCATGCTGGAGAGTGTATTGAAATAGATACCTAAACCTTTTTAAATTGCACTAAAATTTAATTTTAAACAAATCCAAAGATGTGAAGACTCTCTCATCTCAGATATTCAGGTTTACAGTTTTTTTTTCCATGCTGCACGAGATGGTCTTCGAATACGATGAGACTACTGGCTAGGGCAATTAATCTGAGCTTCTAAGCACAACGTTGTAAATCGAGTAAAACAATGTTTCATTATCAGTTCGATATTTAAATTTTGATTTGATTGATACCTTTGAAGTTAACCGATCAGACTTAAAATTGAGAAGCCGAATTTTCATTTGATATTGTTAGTAATGAACGGCAGGAGAGTCAGACAAAATGGTCACACTGAAATTACCGTTCGAAGTATAATCTTGGTCGTTTCAAGTATTCAAGAAGAACTTACGTGTCTTTGATGGGAGAAAATTCAAAATACTGCCGACCGTTAGGTTGCTCGTATAAAAACCAGATGAATCTGTGCACTCCTGTATAGTTATGGAATACAAAAATAGTAAAATCGTGTAAATTTAAAATCGAAAAGTACTTGAATAATTTCTCAGGATTTTACTCATAGGTGATACAGCTACAAATATTGTTAAAATAGCGATTGGCAAAAGCTATGAAAATAATTTGGGTCTGTGGGTGTTTCAAGGGGAGTTTTAGACTTTCTCAAACCCCTGAGCAACGAGATCTGGTTTATTACAAAAACAGTAATATCTTAAAATCAATTCTAAATAGCAAGTAAATGTCGGAAATTGGACTCTCTCCTCACTCCCTTTCGGCATTAATTGATATCTTGTGATGAAAGAGTGGTCATTATTTTACCTGTGTCTTTTGCTGGTTTTGGAGGATGATACTTCGCAACGTTAAGTCCCTGCAAGATTTCCGGACCATCTATGTTGACACAAAGCCAATGCAAATAAGGATTTTCTCCGCGAACACCTTCATTCTTCTTATCTGCATCTGAGATAACAATATATTAATACGGAAAAAATACACCAGTAATATTTCGTATAATATTCCTGCAAGAGGACGGTGGAGATCTTTTCCCATGGGAAATAAAGTCACCGTCACCCAATAAGTTTCCCAGGTAGAATTTTTAGCAACCTTTGGCATCTTAGCTAGAATCTTCAAAATTCCTTTTTGGTACAAGTTTAATTGAGGAGCTTGGAGGACAAGGCACATAACTGCAGTTTTTGAAAAAAATGGGATACTAATGATATCCAGTAAAACTAGCCTCAATGCATATTATGTGAAAACTTTGCTCCCTAATTCAAGATTTTAAGCATCAAAAAGTCAGTTTGAACTTTATTTCCGCCACAAGGATCCATGCAATTAGGAAACTTCTAACATGTATTTCTTAAAATAGCAAGAAGTGCATTTATGCGCCTTGTTCTCCAAGCCCCTCAATTCAGCTTTGAGCTTTGGTGTTGGCAGAAGGATTTAGGGTTAATCCCCCACTTTCATACTAAAATAAGTTTAGATACTTCAGCAGAAAGGGAAATTGCGTGACTGACGGTGAATGTGATCCGACAATGTTTAATTACATACATTCTTACCCACAAAAATGAGGGTGTGGTGTTTTCCTTCCTCCAATTTCCATGTTATCAGCTGAGGTTTTTCTTCGCAGATGTGGGGGTCCAGTAAATTCCCGTATTCCGCTTTTTTACCATCCAACCATTCAACCTTAATTTGACAAAGAAAGTTCACTGATCAGTACTGAATATTAATTATGTACCGCTGTGATAAACTTCAGTGTTTCAATTACTATATGCATTTTTAAACCAAAACTCCCAGAAAACCTTTGTGTTGCCTTGAAAACTAGAGTTGAGGGGCTTGGACGGATAGGGCGCATAAGTGTGGATTTTGAAATTTCAAGGAATCCGTGTCTAAAATTTTAAACTAACTTGGAGCCACGTATTGCGGAAAAAAGTTGTACTTTTTGGTGCTTAAAAACTGGATTTTAGTCGTGTGGTTATATTACAGAATAAATTTTTAGATTAGTGTTCGTTGAAATAATTAATACCACAATTGTTTTAAAAAACTGCATTTGTACACCTTGTCCTCAATCGCCCCTAAATCCTCAAATTCAATTTTTTAACGATTTTAACACGTTTTTTTTTTTTTAAGTATCACTTTTTGTGTTACCACTGTAGGAGTGTGACTTAAGAAAGTTCAACAAAATCTTCTGTCTTTCATTTTATTTTGAGATTTGTTAGTTCATTTTCTGTTAAGAAAGGTACCATCGCGGGTGCCGGCGCCCTCCTGTCCCTCTCTCTTTATCAAAAAAGAGAATTTTAAGCACACTTCAGAGCACACCTATTTTTTCACATCCGTTTCAGCTTCAAAACGAATGGGTTTCCAGTACAATTCTTACCCACAGATATTGTCTAGGCCCTTCAGGGATTAGTTGGGGAACAACATGCTGTCTCTCAAGTTCCGCACGCATTTCGAGCTCTGTCATCAGGATCGTGCCGTTGACTCCACATTTTACCACAAAAATGAAGTAACTAAACACAAAAAACACAAAGTCTGAAGTCAAGAAAGCACGCGACTTCAACCTCATTCTCCGAAAAGAGTGACAGAAAACATGTGGTAAAAATTCCTTAAAAGCGATCGACATTCATCACGTGATCAACCTTGAATGTTTACCTCCATATCAGTCTAATTTAGCAGAGACATTGATCTCAATCAATGAGTTTCAAAACCTTGACCTGTTTACGATGTGATAGTGCATTGACAAACGGAAAGTATAATAACAAAAGTTCAGCAAAGCTCTTTTGTGAAGCCCTTGGAGTTGAAAGCTCCAAAATTCCAAACCGGAGTGAAGTGTCTCACATTTGCAAATTCTATAGGTAGAATCCTGCGATTTGCCGAAACCACACAAATGCACAAACCATCAAAAGACATGCACTGCTTCTTGAAGTGAAATAACTTAATCTTCCTGATGCGAGAGGGATGATTGGTGCTTAGGAATTGCGTGAATTCGTGAGTACTTACGACAATGCTTATCGCATGCGAACTCGTGTTTTCTTAGGAACGTTTTACGTCTCCAAATTGTATGGTTATATGCATTTCATTATAACTATCAAAACTTCCTATTCCCCTACAATGGCGGATCCCTCAATTTTTTCGGCATGTGGTTATCCGCGACATAAAGTTGAGATTTTTTTCCTGATGGGGGGGGAGGGGGGTAGTATGCATTAAACCATATCTGCCTTGGCAATGGATGCCGTGTTGATTTCCGACTATAATGAAAAGGACGAAATTCATCCAAGCAGTGGAAATGGTAATAGTAGTTCCAGTTTTAGATGTTCAAAGTAATCTTGGATATGGAGTGCTCACACGGGTGGCGAGGGATGTTTGACGAAAAATTTTGATTTTACGACTGAAGTGAGACATGATCAGACATCAAATTTGATAGTTTGTATATAAACTTCAAAATTTTGACTTCCATGAGGAATGAAGGGCGTTAGGTTGATTTCGAACTCGTGCCATCACTTTCGAAAGTTGAATTCTCTCAATGAAAACGAAGAGGATGGGCCATAAAATTTCCTCCTCTTTTCTTTCTTAACTGCAGCTGCATGTAGGAGCTCATTTTTGTTATTTGTATTTAGACTTCCAATTATAAGGTTAATGAAAAAAATACTTCCAAAACTTAAAAAATATGGTGAGGTAATACTAACCTGTAACAACTTATGTTTAATTTTCAAAGTATTTTATTTGCGTTTGCGTTTTATTGTCATCCCTTTACCTGAATACATCACTGGAAAAAAAACTCATTGGATCTAGAGCCCAGTCTCTTGAAAACATTGACAAGAAAAAGGACTCTTGATTCAATCAGATTTAAACTTAAATCAAAAGGAAATCCGCTCAAATTAAGAGGCTTGGTTCTTGATTTAAGTTTAAATCTGATTGAATCAAGAGTATTTTTTCTTGGCGATGTTTTTAAGAGTCTGGACTCTAGATCCGATGTGTTTTTTTTTTTTTTTTTCAGTGATGTCAATGAAAATAAATTAAAAGTATTTTTTCGGTAAAAAAAATCAAAGACGTACATAGAAATTCTTAGCTTATGGATATTAAAAGTTTAAATTTATTCAAAATTGCATCTATTTATGTACAAAAGATAATATTCTGTGATTGACTAGCTGCCTACAATATGTCTTGTTCGAAAGAAGTTCACCGCTGTTGGTTTCCCTAAATCATACTTCTCCGCAAATGCTTTACTAGAAAAATTTGACCGCAGATGATTATTTTGCCTGCAGAGAGAAAAAAAATATGGTTAAAAAATAAACTCATTAAATAAACGTCCCTACCATATTGATCTCAAATAGATATTCCAGTAACAATCATATTAGACACTCACTCTCTGTAAGTATATCTTACGTGAGCAAGCAAAAGTATGTGTGGAACCCAAGGAAAAACAATTAGAATGGAATATTTTTTTCGCACTCTCAATCCTACAAGTGGAAGTAATAATCAAGAATTCGTGTTTTGACAAGCATGTCAACGGTGAAACTACCAGACCACGTATCTCGTTTGCGGTGTTTAAAAATCTCCGCTCCCATTTTATTTTTTTGAAGGAGAATAAATCAATATCATTTCTTGTAATCCTCACAAAGTTTTCATCGCACAGAGAAGAAAAAGCAAAGAAGTTTTCAAGAATTGACGTTGAGTAGTTTTCTATTTAAAGAATGAAGTATTACAGGAAGTCTACAACGTCGCAAATCGAGATATGTGGTCTGGTAGTTTCACCATCGATGTGCATATCCATGCCACGCATTGATTCATGATTCACAATTTTTGAACATCTTCACATAACATGATTTGTATCTTTAAATGAATACCAGATGCACAACTACTGTTGGGTTCTGGTTTTAGAAAGGAAGTTGATAATTTTAATGGAAAAGGGTAGCTAAATAACACAGATAACATCCATCGGCTTGAACTCATAGACCTTTTTGTTGCGAACAGGGGGTGGGCGGCCGACCGGTCAGAAGGCAACGCGCATTAACGCCTACAAACCTAACTGTGATACTTCAAGCATTGCGCGATGCGTGAAGTATCCCCTTAGGTTTGTAGGTGCCAGTGCGCGTCTCGCACTAGTAGCACGCCGCACAGTGGATCGAGTCAATCAGAGAGTTTGGACTTAAAATTGTTGACTAAAACTGCAAATTTTGATGTTTAGATCTTCGCATTTTAACTTTAAAGGCGTGCTTCTAGAAGAAAATTTTACGAGGAAGCCAATGGAACCACTTTTAAAATATCAGAGTTTTGTATAAACCGAGTTATAAGCTTTTAAAGTTTCCAAATTTTGTCCGAACTCTCCTATTGACCCAATCCACTGTGGGCCGGTGGGGGTGCCATTTGTGACAATTTTTAGGCTCGGATCAAGGTAAAAGACAAAGACTACTCACGTGGACGTTATTTTTGTTTCATTAAACTCTATTTTATGAGGTTGCCAATATGCTAGGAATACATATCTAAAATATCCTGTAAGGAAATTAAATTGAGTTAAACAAAATAAGTGTCATATTGGAGTATCAAATTGATTTAACACCCTAAAGGTTTTTTTCGTAGAACTAAATGAGTACAACATTTTAAAGGGCAATGACCCTAATTTATTCCAACAGCACCTTTCCCAACCTTAATACATATGGAATATGTGCCAATGACCATATGGTTAGGTCACGCAACTAAACCAACTTCAAGGTACAGCATGGAGTATCATGAAGAAATGAAGGAGCACCAAAAGGCTAATTGGGGAATCATTTTTACCCCGTTGACTAAAAAAATATTCGAAAATGCTGTAGAATATAATTAATCATTCTGGCGTATTAGGAAACGCGCATCAATAATTGAGGTATCGCCAGGGCAAAATTGACGATCGTGTTGCTGGTAACCAGACACTGCCGGCGATTCAATGTCACCGGTATCGTTTGTAACAACAAGGATCCGTTTAGATGCATTTATGTGCATGGCACGTTTTCAGCCTTCAGCGATGATAGGTCATTATACTCTTGTTGCACTTGACAATCGCGTTTTAAATGGACGTATTTATGCTAAATGGAACTTTGTACAAGTGGTAAGATGGGGTGTGCTCGGGGAAGCTGCATAAGAAACAATGTAAGAGTGGATACAGTTACTTTTGAGAGAATGGAAAAGCGGGATTTTCAATGAAATCAAAAGGACCGGCGCGCTAACTCGTGAGCCATGGGCATGTGACAAAAGCGTTGTGGACAGGGCTCATGAGTTAGAGACCTCCTTGCCGATCGTCGTTGCTCCCGTCGTTGCCGATGACGTCACTGGCGCTTTATATTTCCTATTCATTCTTATGGCCCGTGCGCTAACGAGCACACCCCTTCTTTCCACGTGCACATCGTTCCATTTAGCATGATATACATCCAAATTTTTATTTTGATTACGTTGGAGGTCTTTCGGTCTCAAAGTACATCATTTCACAAAGCAATTGCTCTTCTTCTTAGCATATTGTTGTTCTTGATATAGCTTGGCACAATCTTCTATCCTAGGTCCGAAAATATCTGTCGGTTTTTGATTATTATTTAACCTTTAGATGCCCTAGCCGGGTCAAAATAACTCGAGGCTTGCTGAAGACAGCGCCCCGCGGGTCGGATGGAGCTTGGGGCCGGTACACAATCGTCGCTCCTCTGACGTAAGGGCGTATCTCGCTTTCCACATGAGCCCCAGAAAGCATAGATTTATATGTAAAACAGGGCTCATGGGCAAATTGAGATAAGCCTTTACGTCAGAGTGGCGACGATATGAGCATTACATATTGGTCTATAAATACATCCTGAAAAGAGAGTCAGACAAACGAATTGAATGAAAAGAAAAATTCGAGTGTCTACACAGCCGAAGATAGAAGAGACGTGATCAGGGACCGTTTTTAACTTTTCTCCCGAAACCTAATGACATCTCCATGGTGGCATAGATCGGAGCATTACAAGTTCACGCGTCGCGCCATCGCGCCTTCAATTTTGCAGATGCAACACGGACATCCATCAAGCACGAATAGTTGTATCTTTGCGCCGTCAAAAGCGTTGAGGTGTCTCTTATTTTTGAAATTATAGAGTAAATAAGGTCAAGTTTTTTTTCAGATTATGCAATGATGTGGCCGAATCAAAAATCATTTTGAATTAAAAGGGGAAAAAATAGACGCACGTTCAAAAATTGGTATTTTGGCTTGCGTTGTTTCGAGTCGAGGATATTTTTTTATGACAACTACCTACCCAGAACTGCCTACTAAGAAATC
This sequence comes from Bemisia tabaci, assembly GCF_918797505.1. Lineage (NCBI taxonomy): Eukaryota > Metazoa > Arthropoda > Insecta > Hemiptera > Aleyrodidae > Bemisia > Bemisia tabaci. The sequence continues at coordinate 51,312,041 of NC_092795.1, forward strand.
CCAAGTCGGTTGAATACGTCTAGGGCATCTAAAGGATGAGGGTACTACTTTTTATCAGTATCAATTAAATGTAATAATATTGAACGTTGCTAGCCATTTTTCGAGTTTGTTTGATATAAATGGAACGAAATATTATATAAACAAAACAATTTTCAGACAAACCTTTGCCTTCAAGTGGTTTTGGGCCCATGTATTCGGTCAAATATTCTCCCTTTGCAAAATCGTACTCTTTAATATTGCCTATGATCCAGTGTTGTTTTTCTCTGTGCAACGTATTTTCCTTGGATTTTTCATCAAGACCTGGAACACGATTATCACTTTCATTATTTGCAAATAATCCTTTGAGGCTCCTTGAATCATTCAATAATTTGATTTATCGAATTATCGCTCCTAATGGCAGGAGATAAAAGAAATATAGCAAAGCGACGGTGAAACTACCAGACCTCGTATCTCGGTTTAAGACGTTGGAGACTTCCTGTCAAACTTTCTTTTTTGAATGAAAAACTACCCAACGTCAATTCATGAAAACTTACGAGATTTGTCTTCTCTGTGGGAAGTCACACGCTGGCATTAGAAGTAAAAAAAACTCTACTTTCTATTTCCTATCAATTGTCATTCTCTGGAATACATTAAGTACCTGTGAGTATCATAGTGTAGAAATCCGTGACATTTGCATTCCAACCTGTCCAAAATGGTTCAGTTTTTGTAACAGTTGAATTAATTTCGTTTCCAAAAAGTGCTTCAGGACCACCATACCACTCCACCTAGAAATAATTCAAACAAATTCAATCGTTATTTACAAGAATAAAGTATTCACTGCAAAATTAACATGTACTGGTAAAAAATATATATATTTAGAGATTCGAATTACCAGCGCATTAGAGGTCAAGCTTTTACGAAAGCGTTTCTGGTCCTTTGACTCGTCAAAAATTTAGACCAATCAGAGACGTGTATTTTCTTTGAATTGGAGATCTGAAGATAAGTCTAACCTTCCTCAAACGATCAACCATTGTACGTTCCCATCAAATCATTATTGATTCCTAGCAATCTTACAATAATAAGCGATTTAGTATTAATAAGTAAGAAGTAAGCAGAAAGGCGAGTTAACTCGTATTTCGAGGACAATTTTTGACAAGGCAGAGACCTGAACCCACGAGTTAATCTATATCTAAGGATCATTTTAAATGAAATATTAATACGCCCCAAGCGGCAAAAAAGAGAAACAAATAAAAAATATAATAAAATAATGAAAACCACGAGTCAAGCTGTATGTATGAATATAGTTACGGTAGCGCATTTTTCGTGTAAATAGTTTTCAACTTTTAATTATTTTTATACTTCAACTTTATCGAACATTAACGTACATTGTGATACCTTTAGTCTTAATCAGTATTTATTCATGTTAATATCATAGGGATCAGTAATGATGACGAACTCGAGGCCGGAAATTTGTATTCACTACTGATAAACAACACTAACATGCGTGTAAAGGCAAGGTTTCATATTTTAATTTTAATCTTATATCTGTACCTGCATCGGCAGCATGGGAGCTTCGTCTAATAGATCAGGGATAATTTTCCATTGCTTGAGATCATTTTCGATATCTTTCGGATCTTTATGAAGAACATCCATACCAGGGCACCATGTTGACGTTGATGGAGCCTCTCTCGATTTAACTAATGATACAGATAGGATTAAACATAGACATCTGTATTGCTGTTTCATCTTTCCCTTCGAACAGAGTGAGTAAAATTAAATATTATCACAAACTAATTATTCTTTAAATACCCCCCCCCCCCCCGAAAAAAAACGAAACTATATCAATACATCGTGGCAGGGATAATCTGGATATATTCGTAATGCATGGCCCTGGATCTGTGATCTTTTAAAGGTCCACGACTTAAATCCTACATCGGGGAAAATTTAAACTGTGTATTTTTGGTCAAAAAATACATCTATATAAAAAATGAATATTTTTTTATTAATGTCCTTTTTTTAGAAACTATTAGCAGTTGTGTTGCTCCGTGTTTATGCGAGTTTGGATTTTGTAAATTTTGGACATAAAGTTGGTGATGAAATTATGATAAACGTATATGTATAACTATCAAACTAAAATGCTGGAATTGACTAACTAACTATCTATCATGAAATCATCTATCATTATATGGCATCGGTCCAATATTTTGAAATAAAAATGCTTTTGAGTTAATGTTAGAGCTTAGGTAGGTATATGGATGCATTGCACACGTTAAAAAAGTAAAAATTAAGTCAATAAAATTAAACATTTTTGAAAGTGCGTGTTGCTCTCTAAAAATGACGTGTTCAAAACTGAGGGTTCAGGTATCACCTGGACTTAAATCTTGAACCGGCAATTAACTTTCAAACTTAGAATGAACTGATTTTCTGTACATAGTTGTTAGAGTTCTAAGTGGTGTTAATAAAATTACTGCACTTTAAAACGAGCGAAATTGCCCATTTGAAAATTTGTATAACTAATGAGAGAAGGAGTTTTAGTACATTTTACGTGGTACTCGACTTATGATATACACTTACCGATTACCTAGCATGTTTGACTCCATGAAATTTCTGAAGTTTCTAGATACCTCTCAATTCGGCACGTTTCTTATGGCGTTAAAAAAATTAAAGATTAACAAAGTAATAATATAGTCCTATTTTGGTTGTGCCATAAACATTGAAAATAATTCTCAAGCATTCAAGTGAGAGGTCCATTCTGAAACATAGCGTTTAGAGTGCGCCAGGCGCCTCGTGAACGATTAAATGAACGTTTAAGCACTTAAAAATAAATTTGTAAAATTTAGGACACGAACACTTTCCAAAGGTAATCATAAACTGAGGACAATACAATTTTGTTGTTCATTCTAAAGTGGGAAACAATATTTTCACACAACCGTTTAAGGCAGTGGCTTATCTTAATTTTAAAAACGTGTAATTTTTAATTCCTTTTTTTCAAATGATGAACCTTTATCACATCCATTAAGCCAGCTAAACTGTACGGACATTTTTTATGTGACGTATTTGATACTTACTAATGTAATGATAAGTAATGATCACTTAGAAATTCTTGGAACTGAATTACACCACTGAAACTTTTGCGTCTGCATATTTTTCAGATGTTTTTTTATTACCGTATCAGATTATTGTTGGTTCTGAATTCTTTCAAAAATTTCTCTGAAATAAGGTAATGAATGCTTGGAGAAGTCGGACATTTGAAACATTTACATGTATAACGGTAGTGATTGTTGTGAGTTTACTGCAGATACTCTCTATTTGGAAAGCAGCAGTAGTGTATGCTGAACCTTTGATGAGTTACTCGCAGGATGTACAGCTGAAAGTTTCCCCAAAATTGCCGCTTTTAGGTGCATTCTTTCATGTTCAGACCCCAGGACAAATAAAAAGAGCATTCTTAAAGCACAAAATTGTCCCCGACATAATTGAAAAAGCACCTAAGGACGTATTACGGGTAATGTGATGCATTCTCTTTTTACTATTCCTTTTTCATTGTCTATTCTTTATTAGGGGCATAGCTTATGAGGCGCTGATATGAGCTAATTTTGATAGCCTCGGGGAAGTTGATTACTCTCGGGGAAAGAGAGGGTGACAACTGAATTGGTATCCAACCTAAAAGCAATACTCCATTTGGCTATATCGAGGCAATCCTGCATTAGATCCATCCGCCTGCAATAAAACTTACCAATAAGAAATATATCGACGGTGTCAGTCGGCAATCACATTAATCGGTTTGCGACGTCGCAGACTTCCAGTCATAATTTATTTTTTAAACGGAAAACTACTCAACGGTAATTCTTTAAAACTGCCGTGATTGTTCTTCTCTGTGCGAAGAAAATTCTGCAAAAACTTCAATGAATGATGTCAATTTGTTCTCCTTTAAAGAAATAACATAGAGGCGGAGGTTTCTGGACACCGCAACCGAGATACATGTATGTGTATGTGATTGCGGACTTATGCCGTCGATACATAGCTGCAAGTAGGGCAGAATCAAAGCGGGTACTCACATTGCTGAAAATGGACCACCCGCTCGTCCAGATCATTCAAAATTACGTGTGCTTAAATAGGCGATTCCGGTGCTTAGTCCGTATCGTCTTGAATTTTTGTCAGTTTTTTAAAGTTTTATTGATTTAATCGGCATTTTGGTGCTCTGATCTTTGGATTTTCAAAGTTTTGGTAGTATTATATCAACTATTACATTTGGGTAAGTTTTCGAGAGATTCACCTCTAAAATCCGTTAAAATCCCTCCAATCCTTCGCTTGTGGACGTGTTTTTGAGACCAACCAGAAAATGGATTATGCCGCTCCAATGCCTTTTTATACGGCGATCTTAGGATAATCCAGTTTTTTATCTCTCCGCCTAAGACAGGAATGCGAGTAACCGCTTTGATTCTAAAAACACATTGGATCTAAAGTCCAGACTCTTAAAAACATCGACAAAGAAAAAGCACTCTTGATTCAATCAGAATCTAGCTTAAATCAAGAACCAAGCCTCTTAATTTAAGCGGATTTCGTTTTGATTCAAGCAAAAATCCGATTGAATCAAGAGTATTTTTTCTTGTCAATGTTTTCAAGAGTCTGGACTCGAGATCCAATGTGGTTTTTTTCCAGTGTAGCTTTAAGGAAAAACTTCCATTTCAGAGCCCGATACTTTTTTTCTGACTCAAATTCCAGAAGTGGTTTGTTCTCATCTTTTTTTTCTTACAGGTGAATTACAAAAATAGAGCATCAGTGGCCAAATATGGTAACGTTTTGAAACCTACAGAAATTGAGCGTAAGCCTTGTTTCGTAAGGTGGCCAGCTACTAAAGACTCAGTTTATACTCTGTTAATGATAGGTAATACAAATTTTATTTTCATTCCAACATATTATTAGAGCGAATGCTCAAATTTTACGAGTATCCACAAGCAGTAATGACAATTTTGGCGCGTATACGTAGTATACCGCCTTTGCGATCGTTTCGAACCCTGCTCGATACAATAACCGAGTCCCTTAGTTCCTTACCGAAAAGTGACTACCGCGAACTTCTGAGATTTTCCAAAGCGTGTAAAAAGTTTATTTATCCATCAATAATTATGATTTAAAGTTGTTTCTCATTCTGGGGGTCGCTAGTTTATGTGCAGTGAATACCAAGAGTCTAAGTTACTTGGTTTTTTTAAAAAAAGCCTAAGAATGCGACGCGCTGATTTAAAATATGCATATATAAGCAGAATCAAGCGAATTGATTCGAGGATGGCTGAGCAGGTCGGCACTCTCGGAATGAGAATCTAACTCCTCCGTTTTGTTCAAAACGTTGCTTTGACAGATCTGTAACCTCGGTTATACTTTTCAAAAGTTGGTACCCGTGCTCTGAAAAACCCAAATAAGCCAAGTTCGTGTAACTATGGTGTCGTTGCCTCGACCGGGCTGTGCTGTGTTGCCAATTGTTGGAGGATAGGTTACTTGCCCGGTGGTGGCTACCGCCACTCATGATAGTGCAATCTGTGTAAGTGCAATCTGTGATGAGCCTCGAGACTCATTAGACCATTAGCTAAACGTGGCTCATACAGGAATCCACTTACCCCTCTCTTCCCCACGCTCCTGATCACTGCGTCGGCGTCTCGACGAACAATAGCTAATGACGGTCGCCAAGCGAGGCCGGGATCCTCAGCCCCTCGCCCAATTACTTACGCTTCATTAACCATTTCACCGTCACGCTAGGATTCGTCCAATTTTAAAAAAAAATTGTTTCGCGAGTTTTTAGCAATTTTTTCCTTACTTTCCGTTAAAACACGAATTAAAAGAGGTCTCATTCATAAAAATCGGCCAAATAGAAGAGAAGTTACAGTATTCGAAATCCGAAGAAATCAACAAAACTTCTCCAAACAAAAAATAAAATGAAGGGGGAAAAAAGAAATGTATAAATTACAATTTAATATGATTGACCTCAGAATGTGACAAGCAATTCAATTATAAAAAGGAGAAAAAATTGAGTGAAATTACAAAAAATTAGCCTCTTGCAAGGGGCTTTCTTGTATGAGTTTTGACCTGAAGACAAGTAAATCCCGTTATATTATTAAAACGAAATTGACTCCATAGTTTAATGCCTTAGTTTCTTGAATACGATTATTTTAAGCACTCGAAAATTTATACCAGCAATTTTACCCATGGGGTGATTTCCTGAGAGCTGATAATATCACGAATTTCTCATAGAGCCCTTCAAAAATGGCTTGCTTTTTGGGCAGCCGATTCGGCCATCAAACCGGGGTTTAAATGGAAGCTGATAATAACACAAAGCTCTGAGAAAAATTTTGAGATGAGTATAGGAACGGTTTGTAAATTACGAGGAGAGGCGGGCATTTGTTCAGCATATCGATACATAAGTATTTTCACACGTAGAATTTAATTTTCACGTCAGGGAGTCGACATATTTTGATTTTTTTTATTTTATACGGAAAATTTATGGTTTTTCGGGATTGAAATTACTTACAATTGTTTCATGAAAAATGAATGCACCCAAAATGACTATAGCATTTTGACTTTCACATACGTGCACTCACTAAATTGATTGGTAAATTCAAAGAGTGGGTACATCGACCTGGTATATCAAGTTTCTGCGATTTTTTACGGCAAATCGGTAGATTTTCGGGATGTGGATTGCTTACTTTCAATTCATGAATGAATAAAGCATGGACATGGTTGAGCTTCTTTGCATGAAAAGACGTTTAAAATAACAAAATCAAGACATATTTAAGACAATTGCATTTATATCGAGTCAATTTCTTTTCAATAATATAACGGGATTTATAATACCGGTGATTTGGGTATTTTAGCCCCAAAATACCTTTAAATCGACTTTATCTTCTAGGAGTTCGACAGAATTTTTCCTTTCTTCGCTTAAATTTTTCCGTAGCACTTTTCTTCAAGAATCTGAAAAGATTTTGCTTGAGGCAGATCAAAAAACTTAAATTTGTTCGAATAGCTTTCTAGATTCACAATACACGGTCTCGTGAAGGTGCGTCGTTGACCTTGCAGTGTTGGATCGTGAATTCTCTTGTTGTGCTGCTTGCCTTTTTTGAAATCTCTGTAAATGAAAACTAAAGGGGTTGATATGTGCGAGTTAATGACGCGCCTTATCAACACATTGTGTTGGAGTTCACTGCTTGTTTTTAATACCATTCAGTTTCACCGATCAATTTAGAAATGAAGGAACATGATAGTGCGGATTTTTTTACTTTTGTTGTGAAAAGGCATTTTTTGCTCCATAAAAACATGGTTATTACCTGGTCCTCTAGGCGCGCACTTTAAATTTATCATTTATCAGGCTCCATTGAAGTTTCAATAATCGGTCCGCCGGTAGGGACGGACACACTCCGGATAGCGTGTAGTGAGATCCATAATCCTTAGTTGGGTTTAGATCGGACAAGCAACTAAAGCTAAACTAAGCGTGGAGTATTCAGATTGCCGACCAGCGGTCGCACTGTGTTTGACGCAATGCGTGAAGGTATTCCTGCACTCTTGTAGGCGCTAATATACATATGTTCCGTGTTAACCAGCAGTCGCTCTGTGTTTCGCGCAATGCGTGAAGTATTCCTGCAGTCTTGTAGGCGCTAATGTGCGTTTTGCGCCAAACGGCGGCCGCAATACGTTTGGCGAGATTAGAAACGACGATACAGTATTAGATTTGAAAGAAACTGTAGAAACAGAGGAGAGATAACAAGTTTGAAGAATGGCAGGGTAAAATTGATGAACGATTCATGCAGAGTGCAAACAAAAATATTCGAGTAGAGAGTCTATAGAAAATTAAATGAAAACGAGGAGCAGAGACAATGCGAATAAATTTTTATTCGTGAAAAAGAGACTTACATCGGAGGAAAATTTCGACGTGAAGAGGCGGCGTTTAATTTGCTAATAATAAATTGCACTGAGAAGTTGTAAAAGAAAACAAGGGCAGATCTGTGGAAACAAGTGAATAAAATTTAATTGTTACGTACTAGATGATCTCAAATTTGACACGAAAAATTTTAGAGGCAAAAATCAGGTTTCACAGTTTGAGCTAATAATGCATGCAGATTAGCTCAGATTTTTTTCCTTTCTCCTACTTCTTTTCCACCGTTCAAATTCCGCCTTTTTTTAAATGTCTCGTTCTGTTTGCAAGATCCGGATGCTGCCGTAACCGCTCCTAACACATCTTACTTGCACTGGTATGTTGTAAATATTCGAAATGGCAAAATAAAGACAGGACTCGAAGTAGCTAAATATATCTCACCACGGCCAAAAAAAGGAACCGGTAAGAAGACGTTACGTCAGTAATACAGCTTATACCCCATGATCAATAATATTTTCATAGTACTCGCCACGAGTACGTTTCCATTTACTTCCTAGTACATCCGTCAAGTACTGAAATGAAGATGATGCTAGGTGCTATTTTAATAAATGTTATCGAGTTCAAGTAGCGCACCGTAGCGGTAATGCGTAGAGTATATCCTCCTGATAGATAAGAAGCCAGAAAAGTATGACCCTTGCAAGGGGTATTATGCTTTTATTCTAGCATAATGGAGAATGGACCACCAGACAAGGTACGAATTTAAGCATTCTAATACATGCTTTCTAATCAGAATTTCACGTAGAGCACGATTCGCACAACGAAAATTACTTAAACCAACTCCTAACGAAGACATTAACGTTTTTATTCCACATTGGCTACGAGGAATTTGAACTGCCCGCTCACAAGAAACTCAAAGCTCTACGTAAGTCAAATCGCGCACTACAACGGTTTCAGCAAGCTTCTCGGTCGACCAATGTTCATGTCTCACCATGTATTGTTCAAACTGTAAGCAATTTTCTACATATAGCTGAGCCAAAGCATGAAGATTGAAGTTTCCAGATTTGTATATCGTAGAGACTGTTATGATAAAGTTCAGCGCTCGATGTGAATCACGTAGAGCATTGAGTTTTTATGAGCGGGTGGTTTGAATTCACGCATCAAGAATCATTAAATATCTTCACAAGGAGTTAATTTTGGTAATTTTCGTTGTGTACATCGTGTTTTACGTGAAATTTTGGTTTAGAAACATGTATCAGAATGCTGAAATTCGTACCTTATCTAGTGCTCATTCTATCATGAATTTTTAACTTTCGGGACTAAGAGGTGCAAAGCTGAATCATAACCGGTGATATTCTTTTAGATTTAAAATGTCATTAGTAGGGCATCATGATACTAATTCAATTGATGTAAAACCTGATATCCATAAATATTTTCAGCAACAATTCATTTAATAAAATTGGCTTTGAAAGTATCTTTTTCTACAACATGACCGCATAAGGAGAAGTGTCGATCAGGTTCAAATTCGGCATCTTTGGATCTCTCTAAAATTAGTGTTCATAGATAAAAGAACGTATACACAAAGTGGGTTTTTTTTCATGAATAGCCGGTCAACAAACCCTGTCAGTGAGCGATATTGCTGTATACATGTTAGGGATTTGCGAGCCGCAAATGAACATTTGTCATGGTTCGTAAGTCTATGCTGATTTTTGACTAGCGCGCGAAGAGGTATCATAGTGATTTTCCAATTGATTGACCTAGTTTTAAATGCAAACAAAAATTCAGCCAAACACTAGCTTGCATTCAAGTCAAAATTAAAAAAGAAAAAGAAACTCAAATTTGAGGGAGAACAAAATAAACAAAACAAAAAACATGGAAAATGACAATGATCGACTTTTGGGTACATTTGGGGGATTCAATGGCCGGCTGGGGCCAATTTTTTTTGTCAAATGCAGACATCCACTGTTTATTCAGGATTAAACACAGTTTTTCCCTCAAGGATGTCCCTTCCTCCGCCATATTTAAAATCTCAGTACACTTTTAGATCAAGTGCAATTTTACAGTTTCTGTTTTATTTTCTCATTGAATTTAAGTTATTGCGCTGATATGAGAAATGTGAATCACATACATTTTTTTCATCCAAATGTTGGTTTTTTCAATCACAGGTTTACACAGACTTATATTCCTTCTGTATACGCAGCCTCTTGGAGAATTGATTTTCTATGATGAAATGTAAGTTAAGTTCATTCATTTCTGTCAGGACTAACTTCTTTATAAGTCTTTATTCTAAAGCGCAATCCGTTTCATGTTTTCCCTTCGTTTTCTCATGGTGTAAATAAGGCTATTAAGGCTATATAAGGCTCGTAAGGCTATTCAAAAAGCCAAGTCTCGGCCCTCGGATCAAAGTCGAGGTCTCACACCGATGAAAGCTAGCCTCCGCAGTTTTGTTTAATTATTTTTTGAGCTTACAAAACATTCAACGGGTGATCTGCAGGGAACAAAATAAGAAATTTTTTATCTTTTTTTTAACTACCTTCCCTTCTCTTAAAAAAATTCTGACTGTTACGATCGTCAGCAGGACAGAAGATTGGAAAACGAGTGGTCTGAATTTACATGGTTACTTATCGATTAAAAATACGTTGGAAGAATGCTGCTAGTTTAACTCTACTATGTGGACAGAAATGAAAGCCCAGCTCCTCTACCCAGCTAGTTTCAAACCCTCACCGCCTCTCCCGGTTTTTAGGTGAAAATTGCTGCTCATTTGGGATTCTAGTTCATCTCTAATAGTGCTGAGTCACGACAAGTCATGTCCTCATACTGTTTTTCATAATATTTGCACCAATATCTCTCCCCCCCCCCCTTCGCTCTCTATATATTTATCTCTCTAGTCTTGTAGATGTAGAACACTCCTCAATGTTTCATTGTTAAACATGTGATATCAATCTGAGGTAATTTTATTTTAATCAACTAATATAACTGTTGCAGGAATTATAATGATACTCGAACAAATTTTAGCATTGGAAAGATTGTTGAAGAACACCAGCTCGGGCAGCCTGCAGCTGGCAACTTTTTTCAGTCACAATGGGTAAGACCTAGGCCGACAAAAAAACCGATTTTCAGCATGACGACGGCAAAAAATTGTAATTTTGTAAAAGGAAAAATCATTTAACAAGAATTTCGTGGAAAAATAAATTAATTTATTGTTTATTTATAATCCACACTATAATTTACGCAATAGCCACGGTTGTTTATTTCACAGAATCTCACCTCATTTAATAACAAAATTGAAAAAAATGTCTTCTCCAAAAACTCAGACTCTCGACAGGAGTTAAAATGTCAATAGAAACCGTTCGTGTGAAATTTTAGAAAATTAACACGATCCAACATATGGATCTGAAAAGGTTGAGAAATTATATTTCAATAAATTAAGCAGTATTATTTTCATAGCTCTGGTAGGCCCGTCCAGATGAGTGCAATCTCACGACCTAGTGCTTTCGGTTTCTCATCAAAGCGATCGCTGAGAGGTTTACACTTGCAGTTGGGTTCGATTCTTTGATACAAATATTTCAACTCCTGTGTGTTGCACAGTATCAAGCGTAATTGAAGGCGTTTTATGCCTTGATGTACTACACGCGATGATAGAACACCGCAGCGACAACGCGACGCTATGACTCTCGATAGGAATGAAGTAGGAATGACTGCTTTTTTCATGACTCTCATCTTGCGTAGATTTGGTATCAACGCGCGGTAATGTCTAGGCCGTTAATGCATGCAGACAAGTGTTTCCAGAAATCATCCAGATGCCCACTTATTTTGTCGCGTAATCTCTTAAAACAAAAAAAATCCTTCAGGAAAATTTAAAAGGGTCGATTCACCTATGGATGAAGTTCTACCTCTTCAAATGGTACGGCACTAAAAATGGTGAATCACAATGGAGGGAAAGTCAAAGGTAATATCGCAGCAAAAAATGAAGGTGGTTGGTGCTCTTCCCCCATAAATCCTGGACTGTAAAAACGTTGTGTTGACATCCGGGCGTCACCATATTTCTTCCGAGAAATTAAAAATTAGCCAGATTGTTTTCATTAATTTTGGCAGAAAATTATTTACGCAGTGGAATCTGGCGTACCTTCATTTTTCAGGGCAAATGTACATTACTTCTCTCGGTATTAATTTTTCTTTTTGGCGAAGTGGATTTTACAAAACTTGAATTTTTGTACTTCTTTTTCCGTCAGCGCGGTTCAGACCATAAATTACATTCCATTATCAATTTTTCCGCATCCTCGACTCAGAAACAGGGTAAAAAACGTTAAAAAAAATCCCGCGTCACTGACTGCACAATGAATAGCACCAAGTCATGTAGACAAGCAAAAAAATAATTTAATTGAAAGCACTCTGAAGAGATAGCCTAAAAGACATCAGACGTCGACAACCATTTCAATGGGTTTTTTTTTCGTTCTCAAGGACAATGAGAGAAGTATGTTCAGGAAAATCATAGAAAATTTTAAGTTTTCACATATTTTTTGCTCCTGAGCTAAAGTCACGTACTTAGAGCTCAAATACAGATGAAATCAGCATGTTTTCTAAATAGCTTGGAAAACGGTTTTTGCTGTTGATCTTCGCCGCACATTGTGGAAGGAATCAACAGCTCATACGATGATTTGCCACAGAAATGAAAAACCGCGTATCTGTGGGGAAGATCTACAACTGAAACGCTTGTAGAGAGGCCCCACAGCACACAGATCTCCCCCACAACGCAGCTTTGACGCACATGCTCATTCATTGAGTTAACATTTAAACTATAACTACGTATTAGGTAACTACCTAACCTACCCTAAACTAACCGAACCTATTCTACATTAACCTACCCTATTGCCTAATAGGTGTTCTTCATCTTAAAAGCTGTGAAAGAAAGCTGTCATACTTTTAAACGTTATCGCAGTAAATGAGCATGTGCGTTTAAGCTGCGTTGTGGGGGAGATATCTGTGGGGTAATTCTACAAGTGTGTTTGTTGTTGACCCCCCCCCCCCCACCCAAATGTGCGGGATGAATTAAAAATAAATACGCAGTTTTTCATTTTTGTGGCAAAACATCGTATGAGCTATGGATATATTCCTCCCGCAAATCGGCGAAGATCAACATAAGAAAAGCGTTTTCGGACTTAGAAAAAAAGCTTTTGAGTAGCGCCACAATCTGTGCGGAAGATCTCGAATACTTCATCCAACTGTAATGAGGGCCACCCTCTCTGGCACGGATCTACGCACTATATCGACGGTGTAAGTTCGCAGCCACGTATCTCGTTTGCGGTGTTTGAGAATCTTCGCATCTATTTTATGTTCTTAAAGAAGAACAAATTGACATCTTTCCTTGAAGTTTTTGCAGAATTTTCTCGACACTGAGAAGAAAAATCACGGCTGTTTTTAAGAATTACCGTTGAGTAGTTTTTCAATTAAAAAATGAAGTATGATAGAAAATCCGTGAATAAACCGAGATACGTGGTTGTGGACTTATACACCGTCGATATGTCTATTATACAGACGTCCTATTCATTGTAGAAACCGAAAGGTTAAAGGAAAATATTCCTCTGGTGCCAGAATTCATTAAACTCGTCGTCTTAATTTTGGTTTTAGCATGATTAAATAATGAGCCATTAGACAAGATCTGACCTAGAAATTAACGTCACATAACATCAAGTATTTTGAGACAGATCAAATGCAAGTTGATTACACAAATAACTTCATTCGTAATTTTGCCATTTAACCATTGTGAACTGGAAAATCTTGCATTTTTTTCATAAGTTCATTCGTAGTTTTTCCGTTGTGTGATTCGTTCCCCGCGTTTAATTTTGAATGAAATATCGACGGTGACACCTCCAAACCACGTATCTCAGTTTGCGACGTTCCAGACTTCCTGTCATTATTCATGTTTTAATGGGAGAGCTACTCCACGAAAATTACTGAAAACTTAGAAATACTCGGATCAATCCAAAATTGTTTTCAGCTCCTTTTTTGTCACCTATCTCTTAAAATTTTTAGCAGGAACCGAAATCCGAGACTGATTTAAGTTGCGTCGCGCCAACAACGCAGTGGATGAATGGCAACAGGAGTTAAAATGTCAATAGAAACCGTTCATGTGAAATTTTAGAAAATTCACACGGTCCAAAATCTAGATCTGAAAAGGTTGAGAAATTATATTTCAATAAATTAAGTAGTATTATTTTCATAACCGTGGTAGGCCCGTCCAGATGAGTGCAAGTTTCACGACCTGGTGCTTTCGGTTTCTCATCAAAGCGATCGTTAAGAGGCTTACACTTGACGTTGGGTTCGATTCTTTGATACAAATATTTCAACTCCTGTGTGTTGCACAGTATCAAGCGTAATTGAAGGCGTTTTATGCCTTGATGTACTACACGCGATGATGGAACACCGCAGCGACGACGCGACGCTATAAATGGTCTGACACCTGACGTTGAGCTCGATTCTTTGATACAAATATTTCAACTCCTGTGTGTTGCACAGTATCAAGCGTAATTGAAGGCGTTTTATGTCTTGATATACTACACGCGATGAAACACCGCAGCGACGACGCGACGCTATAAATGGTCTGACACCTGACGTTGAGCTCCATTCTTTGATACAAATATTTCAACTCCTGTGTGTTGCATAGTATAAAGTGTAATTGAAGGCGGTTTTTACCCTGATGTGCCACACGGAATGACGCAACGACATCATGCGACGGACATTTCGTGCGTGCGGAATATTGGCTCTCCGCAGAAAATCGAAAAAACAGAATACCAAAGTAGAGCTGCGGAAAATCTGAACAGCGTCGGTTTGTATTTTAGGGGGAGCGCATTCCTCTTACACTGCAAATAATGTCCGTCGAAGAATACTTTTTTAGCTCAAATTGACCTGGAATCTGTAGGATAAAACGCAAAACTGGCGTTTTCTCGCATGTAAGAGTGGTGCACACCCCCTAAAATACTCCGAATATGTAAATAAATCAGTAGCGTGGCGTGCTTTACTCATATATGTATATAAATCAGTAGCGTGGCGTGCTTTGCGATGTATCGATTGATCAGTCACTTAAACCTGTGTGAAGGATCAATTAATAGCGTGTGCGTAGCGGACACCTTAATGATCGATCCTTTACCACAGTTTCAAATGGGGAAATATCGATAATCGAGCATTCACGCCTCGCCTCGTAAAAACCTTCAGACGTTGCAAAATCCCCGTTGATATAATTAAAATTATCAGGAAAATATGTGAATACTTTATTCCAATTTTGCAGAGAATTTATACGAAAAATCTAAATGATCTGAACATTCCAAAATGAAGAAAACATAACTTCTCAAACTCAATACCTATTTTGTCGGGAGAAATTTGGCGTCTGCATGTTCATTCGGCATTTTTCCTTAGCATGGCAGAAATGCCGTCGGGCAAAATATGACGTGTGTGCGTGCTCTTGAGGAATAAAATACTGTGCCTGTAGCATAAAGAGATAACATTAGGCCTGCAGAAGCTTTCAGTCGCCTCGGCCTTTTTTCCCCTTTTTTTTCTCAGGTGTGTGAAGGTATGTGCATATAAAAGGTTTTTAAAGCTGAGTGGCTCTAGTAGTCGTCGGGCTAGGATTGAACTTCCTGCCAGAGTAGAATGGAGGCCTTCTACTACTCATTGATCGTGTCGATTTCGTTGATTCTCTGTCACAATGGAGAGGCGGTGAGTAAAAATTGTTATAAACATTGAGAGAAACGTTAGCATGAATGTAAAACAGGCGGTTAACCTACGACACCCCAGTGTTGTATAAAGCGCGCATTTTTCCTGTTGGTTGAAAGGACTGAACTGATCGACTGATCGACTTGCAGAATACTTTCTCGTGATAGTGTGTGCTTATGAAAATATTTGCTGACCTTTCAAACCGTTTCAAAATGCCATGGAGTATTTAAAAACAGCCTTTTCAACGTAACCTCTGAAAATTATATTATTTTTATGAGGGGGTGTTGTCTTGACTCTCAGTTTAAAGGGACTCTAGGCATACTCTCCCTGTAAAGGTATTCTACATTTACCCTCCGAATTGGAGTACCTATATCAGTTCGTTGACCTATACATAGTGAAAGTATGGACAAGTCGGTAATTTTGGGGTGAGGTGAAGGAGCTCTTAGGGCCAATAAAGACAGCCAATCTATGAATTCAAATTATCCAGAGTCATGTATTGTTACAATTGTTACGATCTGTAAAAATTCACCATCGACTTGTAAAATACTATTTCTCGTGAAAGAATGTACTCATAAACAAGCAGACAGTGTGCAAGGGGATGTATGGGTGCGCTCGAGGAAGCTGGCTAAGAAACAATGTAAAAGTGGATATTGTTCCTATTGAGCAAAATTTGACATTAAATCAAAGGAAACTGAGTATTAACATGTAAACCGTGGGCATGTGACAAGAGACTTGTGGCCAGGGCTCATGATTTAAAGACTGACGACCTAGTCGTTGTCGTGCGTGTCGAGCCCGGTCCTCACTGCTGACGTCACAGGCGCTTTTAAATTCCCATCCATTCTTACGGCCCGAGGACTAGCGAGCAGATCCCATCTTTCCTCTTGCACAATGCACATAGTTCCATTTAGCACTGATATGTCCAATTCTTCCGTGGTTTGGTGATCTATTTCTTCCTTTCGTCGATGAGTAGATGATGGGGCCGCCGCCCAGCTACCAGCCCCTGATCCAGGCTTACGACATCGCGGACGGTGAGTGCAGCGGTATCACCTCAAGAGCGCCGGGCGTGATCAAAACGGCGGCGGCCGAGACCTGTCGGCAGGCTTTCCTCATACTGGATCAGGCCGGGAAGAACGTCTGCCACGGGTGGTCCGAGGCCAAGTGCCGTAGACTTGCAGGCCATACCCGTTACGAATGCACCGTTAAGATGCCACGCTGCTGGGCAAATCTAGCTCCAAGACCCAGGACCCTCCTCGAATGCGCCGAAAGTGACCTCCTCGATTTCCTCAACAGAAAACGCTCACGGCGTGATGATGGTGCCAGCAGCTCAGGACATGCCCGTGCCAGTGGCTCAGGCTATGCTGGTGCCAGCGGCTCAGGTTATACTGGTGCCAGCGGCTCAGGTCGTACCAGTCCACAACATGCATCACTTCCACCATCTCTTCAAAATCCTCCATCCCCGTATTATCCTTCATTCGACTATCCTTCCCCACACGAATATCTATCATTTGGACAGGGAGCATATCCTCCATATTCTTCAAATCCTCAGTATCCTATAGCCCCTGAATACTCTACGTGGAGAAGCTCGATTTTCGATTATTCACTGCCTCCAACACCTCAAGAACCTAGACCTGCGGATCCTAACCTTCCGAGGGATGAAAATTTTGGTGTGGCTGACGTACCGTATGGAACACCTGTGTCACATCCTGGGCTTTACTCACTGCCTCCAACACCTCGAGAACCTAGACCTGCGGATCCTTACCTTCCGAGGGATGAAGATTTTGGTGTGGCTGACGTACCGTATGGAACACCTGTGTCTCCACCTGGGCCTGACTCAATATGTGTGGATGACATACCGTACGGGTCACCTATATTTGCGGATGATGACCCAGCACCTGCAGGTACGTTAACGGACGTGAAAACTAAATAATGTGTGGGAGCTTTTATGACTGAAAAAAAAGTTCGGTTCAGCCGAACTAGTTAGGATGATATGGAACCCGGTTTTGTTCGGTATACACGATCGAATTATTCGGTCTGCTCAACCAAACTGTTCGGTCCGCTGAACCGAACTGAACGAATTTGTAATGGTTCAACTGCACGAACCGAACGGTTATAGGACATTTCAACAACAATTTTTTGTCCGTACGTCTGTTTTTTCTAGTAGTTTATATCCGCGCGTTTTTCCGGCAGAGGAGTTTTGGTCCACCTACTAATTGAGAACCAAAGTGAATTGGTCCACTAATAAATATTCACATCACTTACATCAAGCAAAAGCCCGCTTTCATACAGCTATTTCATTCTTGTTTCAAAATAAAATCTTCTTAATGGCATACTCAAGAATGTTTCTGCCTAAATTGAGTCATTTTTTTCTCTAATGAAATTCAAAAATTATGCTAAACGTTATTAAATACGGATACTAAAACTTGGTGAGTTTTTGGACTCTCTTCTCGTACCGTAATATCTTAATTTATTTTGCAAAAATCATAAAGGATGCCTGTCATTCTTAATACGTTGGAGCGCCTTCAATTTCGTATGATACTGTGCAACACTTCTGTTGTGAAATAGTTGCTTGAGGCGCCGTGGTACGCTGCGGCACAGCGCGGCGGGCGGGCGGCCAACGCCTACAAACCTAAGTGGATACTTCAAGCATTGCGCAATGCGTGAAGTATCCCCTTAGGTTTGTAGGGGCCTGTGCGTATTACGCGCTGGTAGCACGCCGCTTCTGTTTGGTTCTAATATTTAAACTCGCGGAGTCAGCATTTTTCAGCTCATGATTTTGAAATGTTTGCACACCGTGCATGGATTAATCTCATTTAATTTGATGGAAAAAAAACATGTAATAGAGGAAAACATAATGTGTTTTGTAACTATTAAGGTGGTTCCGTGTCAAATTTAATGATTCCAAAGCACTTAAATATTTTCTTTTATATTTTGTGCGGTTACTGTGCTGCAACATGGTGTATGCGCGACCAAATGCTCAAAATTGGACAAACTTGACTCTAAAAGATCGATGTACAAATGGGCTAAAACCAAAGATTGCGTGTTTCTTGGTTTATTTTCCTCTCTTATTTCATTTTCGTTTAGTTTCCTTCAACACACCTACGGCTCATTGGGATTGATATCGATGCCATCGCTTTGAAAAGGTCTTACAAATATTTGCCAAGTTTTAAAAATGTTCTTTGAATGAAGTACTATTTTCATTGAAAAAGGGGAAAAAAGAGAAAAAAAGAAATAAAGGGTTTATATAAGGTTTATTTTGTGTTGAAAATGTTTAGGATAGAAATAAAACCAAATATTCACCAATGACAATTTGAAAGGATAAATCAAAAGAAGAAAGTAACATTTCATTTAAAAAATGAATTACCGTAACAACACCTCAATCCCTCTCAATTTGCTCATTTCGATATTGGCAATATAATTTTACATTCGGACTAAAATATAACACTTGGACCACGTCACTGCTGCTTATTTTACAAGTGAACGTAAACAACTAGACAGTACAGGTGCGCAGACAAAAAATCGTTGACGGAACGTCCTGAAACCAACCGAACAGTTTGTTGAACAGACCGAATAATTCGGTCGTGTGTACTGAACAAATCCTGGTTCTATATCATCCTAACAATTTCACTTTAACCAAACTTTTTTCAGTGATAAAATAAATATCGCGGGAGCTTTTGTGAACGCCGATGAAAACCGAGATCTCAATCAAATTCACTGAAATAATCAGAAAATTTCAAAAAAATTCCTGTCGTGAAATCATGCATATTGATGGCAAAAATGCAAAACCACGTATCTTCGTTTGCGGCATCGCAGGCTTCCTATCACATTTTATTTTTTATTTGTAAAACCAATCAACTTAATTTGTCGAAAAATGCCTTGGCTTTTCTTCTCTATCAGCAGAATATTTCGTGGACATTTCAAGCTATGTAGTCGATTTGTTTCTCCTCGAAAAAATTAAATAGGATTAAAGATTTTGAAGCACGCGATAGAGGTACGTGGTTTCGCGCTTTGGCCATCGGTACTTCACTTGGACTGCATTTTGCAATTTAGAACTATAAATTCTAGCCCGGTTTAAAAGCAACGTATGTGCCATTAGTTTCCCTACGCACATAAGTGTTTTTCCTGGAGAGCCAAAATTTATAGTTCCAAATTGCAAAATGCCGTCCACTTCATAGCATCTTGTGAAAATGCTTCTCGTACACAGGTGCAATTCTGCAGCAACGCAAATTTTATATTGAATTTACATACAATTGATTGTTTTGATATGATGATGGCGTTGAATGATTTTTATTTATGTTTGTTTCAAGAAATTTGTTGAAAATAAAGAAATTTCATCGAGGCTCGATAAAAGTTTGAAATTGTGTTGTGATGTTGAAATTCAGTTCCCTGTACTGCCGTGCTACGGAATAGATGAAAACCGGCCTTTTTTACAAAATTGACTCATCGTTTTTATAATCCCTGAGATACGAACTGCATCGACTTATTTCTGCAAAAAGGTGGTAAAAAAGTGCCGGCTCTACTTTATTTTCCGGGGAAAACGAGGCCAGAAAGTTCAACACTTTCAATTAGAGTCAGAAATGTTAGCTCTAATGGACATCATTACTAGACTGAGAGAGAGAGTGTTCAGCGCAGGTAGATGCATTAGAAAATCCATTTCAATTAGAGTCTGACTCTAATTGAATTTTTTTAACTTTTTGACCTTGTTTTCTCCGAAAAGTAGTGTGGACCTAACACTACTTTACCACCTCGTTACATACAGTTCGGACCACGTTTTTGAGTGTTTTTTCATGCCCATTTTTTGCATTACCAACGTAACTCCTAACAAGTCATGTTCAAAATCCATTTCGGTAGGTAGGTAGCAAGGAAATCATGGATAATAAATAGGTATTGTTCCAAGTCTAAGTTGGGTTAAACTTTATGTTTTCCTAAGACCAGCGGGCCAATTATTGGTATTGATAGACAAAGCTATAGACAAATAAGATAAAAGAGTTATGGATGGATCCTATTGGTGGAAGCAAGTGGTTGCAATGGACAAAGGAGGTAGGTTATGGATTAACTAACGACGACTCACGAGAAACCCGATACTCCCGATACTTAGTTAGTTCATGATTTTCTTCCTTGGTCCATAGGAACGATTCTTTCATCCAATAGGATACCTCCATACTCCCTATGTCTCCTCTGTCTATCAATTTATATAATCAGCCCGCAGAAGGTATAATTAATCTGTTTTTCTCGGAGGTTGCAGGATTGGATAGTTGGGATGAAGCAACCAGACGTTGGTGGTGTACTGAGGTCGGTTGTAACTCTTCTTTCAAAGATAAAAAAGGATTGAACCTGCATCTAAAACATCATGAGATGAGACGTCAAGGTTTGCTCGATTGTCCAATATGCAAAATGACGTTGGCCAAACCTTCGAGTTTAAAACGACACATGGAAACACTGCATCCACATGGTGCAGCAGAGCAGCCGCATGTAGAAGGTAAATTCAAGTCAGCTGGTTCATGTCAGCTAGTTTCGTCATTCTAGGCTTTTTCAGCTTGCGAGCTTTCGCCGCATGTACCTAAAGGATTTTGAAGTCCAGTTATTTTTCACTGTAGCTCCCCAAACTGTAATGAACCACTAGCAAACTTCAGCTACCGAAAAAAGAATACTTGTTTCTTATAAAAATGGCTCAAAAATTAGGGCGAGCGCATTAAGAAAGTATGAAATACACCATTCACTTCAACCTTCTACATTCGTCTAAACTCTTTTAGATTAAATAACTGAAATTGCTAAAACAGCGGAACTCTTCTCAATCGTATCAAAACGAGACTTATGAGAAAGCCGTAAGTGCGCATACAAATGACGTGATTTTAGGCAAGACAGCAGTAAGTGACAATATTCCTCCAGAGAATCAATGGAAACATTGCTTTCAAGTAATGTGCCACCCTCTTCTGCAAATTCCTAACCCGAAAATGCGTTTGTTGTGTGTCCAAAACGCAACCACGAAAGCATGTAGGATATAGCACTATACGGCTTTCTTGCCTCACAATAACCTGGCATGCAAATGGAAAATATCCTTTTTATGCAATGGAAATGAAATCAGTCGATTTTTAAACATCCATACGATTCCTAGGAGCCTTTTGGATGATTAGTGGCAATTTGACAAAAGAGGGAAGATTCTTTCGGTAAAATTTTCCGGTCAGAAGCTTCTGAGCCCGTTTTTTCAAAACTTCATTTTTGCACTCACTGCTCTCTTCGCTATCACGGTTGCTTAATTCCGTATTTCGTTACTATTGATATTCTGTTGAATTGTTACATGAAGAAGAAGAAGAAGAACCCCCAAGCACCTCTCCAGGACGTGGAGGCTCCTCAAGTTCCCGTCGAGGCAGAGGGAAAAAAGGGGAATCAGGTATGTAGGTTTTTAAGTGCTTAACTCATAGCGACCGCATTTTGCTTTCAACCTACCATTAGCTTAATTGCAATGAAGCTCTTGCATGTGTGGGGAATTTGCGATTCAACCTCTTTTTTTTCGTAAAATTCTGCGAGAAACACGATGGGGCCACTATTTCCTCTGATTCAAACTCCAAAACTGAAAAAAAGTTCTCAAAGTTGAGGCCGTAACAAACTGATTTAATAACTACGTCATTCGATATAACATCGGACTCTTGGTTCAAACCAAAACTAACTAACATAACCTAATGTGTGAATTCTTCAGGAATTCTTTAAAATTTAGTCAGTGACCGGTCATAAATCAACACTAAAGACTCGTTAATTACGAGAACTTTTGATTGTAAGAAACACTTGGACTTATTTTACCTCCATGGTGCAAAGAGCCCGAATTTATGACTAGAACTGCGTATTTTCATGTTTATTTCGTCACATTTTAAATTTCAAGGGGTGCTAAAAGAAGAAAATTTTACGGAAAAACCAAGGGAGCCACTTTTAAAACCTCAAAATTTTGTATAAACAGCGTTATAAGCTTTTGGAGTTTCCAAATTATGTCCGACCTCTCCAATTGACTCGATCCATTGTGCGCAGTACCTAGGGCTGTTAGAGCCCCCCTCCCTTCCTAAAGGCATCGAGTAATTCATCGGCATCCCCTAACTGCCTGCTTAACTAGTTTGTTATAATGCACATGTTAACACTGTACTCTCGAAATTCATGAATTCTCGTCAACGGTGGAAAATTGATTATGATTTCGACCCGAATCGAGTTTTTTCGCTCTCCTCGAAAATAATAACTTTTCACTTCGAGTCCCTTTCTCCGAAGCCCGATCAGAAATAATGGAAGTTGCGTATTGTTCAGCGGTTGATCGTGTGGATTTGTCTGGACGCTTCATGCAAGGACGCTGGTGGTGTTACGAGGAGGGTTGTACTAAAAATTTCAAGCATCAAAAAGATCTCCGAAGGCACTTGCGAGACCAGGAGAGTGTTCGTCGAGGTGAGACCAAGTGCCCCGTCGCTGGATGTAACGCAGTCTTCTCTGACACAAGGGACTTTGCAGCGTCATGTAGATGAGCAGCACCCACCACCAGGTGAGTTTGGACCTCTAGGAGTAACGGGCTTGTTGCAAACTTTTGCTAGAGGATAGAGCAAAAATAAGAGTTGTTCCCTATAGATAATATCTCAAAAATCTCGATGAGCGCATCTGCAAACTCTGAAATGCACCGCTACTAACTTCACAATCTGCGTAGGAAATTTTCGTTATTTTAAGCTTGCCGCTTCAAAAAGGATACTACGGGCACAGGCGAACATTCCGTTAGAGAAGTCGTTCCATTCAATTCCTGCTCAACATGGCCGACGCTTCCGCGCACAAGTTGAGGAGAGGACGAGGTCAATCAAGGCGGATATCTATCAATGCGAGAAACATCTGCATTTAAATATGGCGATTGTTATCAGGTGGTTTGAATCATCGTCCCGTCACATGTGTTTTGGCGGATTGGCGTCGGCTATGTTGAATATTGCGTAGTATCCTTGTGAGTAGGGGTTGGATGAAATGACTCCTCTAACGAAATGTTCACCTGTGCCGAATGTCACTCGCTACGCGAGTGTGCGGAGGCCCAGGGGGCGCAGCCCTCTGGCTAGCCGTGAAGCGCGAAGTGCGTCCAGAACGGCTAGTACTACTATAATTCTGGTTATTTTCACTAAATAGTATCACTGTGTAAAAATCAAGTAGGCTTTTAGAAGATGTTCCATACTTATTTTCGGTGCATTCATATTCTGTTAATATGTTAGGTGAGGAACCAGGCGGTAGGCGCAAAGGTAAACGCAGCAGCAGTCAAGCGGTTGATCGTGATCCAGGTAAGTTTATGCTGCCGTGCTAAGGAAGAACGCCGTATGAGGATTCTGCTGTTGTCACATTTTCTCCGAACAAATATTTATTTTTGAGAGAGATATGCATATTTTTTCTTGAAAATTTCAGATGTTTTAGATTAAACTGTGCAAAAAATTTCAAAGAAAAAATTGAAGGATAAATGTTCAGAATTTCCTGAGATAATTCGTTTCTTATTGAAGAACATATGACAAGTCTCTGACTGAAAACTGAAGTCTCATACGGCGTTTTTCCTCAGCATGGAAGTATTCTAAAATGGATATCTACGGTCAAAGTGCCAACATACGTACATGTCGATGCGCAAAATCTCTCATCACATTCAGGTTTTTAGATGGGAGGCCTCATCATGATTTATGAACAAAATTCCGTCCGATTTGCTTGCTTTTTTCAATATTCCCTG
This sequence comes from Bemisia tabaci, assembly GCF_918797505.1. Lineage (NCBI taxonomy): Eukaryota > Metazoa > Arthropoda > Insecta > Hemiptera > Aleyrodidae > Bemisia > Bemisia tabaci. The sequence continues at coordinate 51,336,292 of NC_092795.1, forward strand.
AAAATGTTCTAAAAATTTCGAACAATATTCCTTTGTAACGTAAAACAAGACGACGGTTCCAACACTAAAACGTCGGAAAGCGTTCACCGTAGCACCCCATCAATATGTGAAAGTTGTTTTGCGCGGACGGAAGAGAGCGCTGCAAGACGCTGTTGAACTAGACGTGAAGCGTAACAGGAAACATGCATATACAAGAAATGTCTTGTCATCATAGATTAAAATATAGGGGTCATTAGTGAAGAGGTACTTTGTTTACAAAGATTTTTTTAGAACGACGACTAGAAATTTGAATGGTCCTTGAAAAAGTCATGACATGAAAGTACGTTCAGGGCCGGATATACTTACTTGCCGCCCATGGTCCGCCTGTATTTTGCCGCCCCCTTGTTATTTGTTCATTCGTTTTGAAACATCAATAAAAACCATCAAGTGAACGTGCCAGCGGGGGTGGGGTGCATAAGACGTGTTTACTCGTGTTGGAAACATTTTTTGGGAAAGCCCTGTCAACACTACTAGCAAAAATTTACCGAACTTCGCGCGAACGTTAAGTTTTGTAAACCTATCTCTGTATGGACAAGGCCTTCCATTTATAAGAAATGAACCAAAAAATTATGAAAGAACAAACATAAATGTGGTTTAATAATTTTGACTTCCGCCGCCGCGCCGCGCTGACGGCTCTGTGTTTGGCGCAATGCGTGAAGTATTCATGCAGTCTTGTAGGCGCTAAAATGTATTACATGCCGACCGCCGCGCCGAGGGTTTCTCCTTTTCATCTCACGTTCTCGTCATCATTGCTCTCTGCGCCGCGCCGTTCCAGGCCAAATTCCATGTTCGGTTTCTCTCTTAGTCTTAACTCGACTAATTAAAGGTGCTGTCTATTGTATCACAGAGGGACGACAAAATTAGAGATATACTCTCAAAAAATGAGAGAATTTGTCACCTTTTCTAGTTCGTAATTTTTTTGTCTGAATCCGATTTTTCTTTATAGCTATATTTAAAAAAATTGCAAAATTTGCCTCCATGGGCCGCAGCCCATGTGGCCAACCCCTTAATCCGGCCCTGAGTACGTTGTAAAACGCCCCTGGACGAATTCTGCATTTTTGCGGCTGTAAATTACGATGGCTCGTTTTCTTTTTCTAAAACTGAAGTAGAGCTGTAAAATGGATTTTATGTTTTATTGGGCAGATGACGAAGGCGTGGAAGGAGGCAGGTACGAGTGCGATAGACCCGGATGCACGAAGGCTTATGCCACTAAGGAAAAGCTCCGAAAGCACGTTAGAAATCACGAGGTGGTCGATGAAGGTAGAACAATCTGCTCCACTTGCAAGAAATCATTTTCCTCAAGGTCAGTCAAGAGGCGCCACCAAGCATCAGCAGGGCACGTCCAAAGTGAGTGTACTTCAGATACGCGTTTCAAACTTGCACAGTCGTGTACACTGCCGTGCTGAGGAAGAACGCCGCATGAACATTCGAGGGTTGCCGAATTTATTTTGATAAAATGTGTATGTTTGAGGAAAGTTATGAATATTTTTCCTTGAAATTTTTAGGAACTTTAGGTGGCATTATGAACAAAATTATCTAAAAAATTGGAAGGAAATTGTTCATCAGTTTACCAGGAAATTTGTGTTTTATCGAAGGGAGTTTGGCAACGCCTGAAGGTTCATACGACGTTTTTCCTTAGCACGGCAGTACAAAAATGATGCTGTGCAAGGGAATCCAATATCATGAACGCGATGCTACATAATGTCAATTTTCATATTATTTTCATAAACTTTCAAAATTCGTCTAATTTCTTTTAGATGAAATCACTGAAATAGCTAAAACAGCAAAATCCATCTTAATCGTATCAAAACGAGACGTATGAGAAAGCCGTAAGTGCGCAACAAATGACGTCGTTTTAGGCAAAACAGCCTTGAGTTGCATCATTCCTCCAGAGATCCAATGAAAACAGAACTTTTAAGTACGGTGCCGCCCTCTTATGCCAATTTCTAACCTGGAATTTTTTTTTTTTTTTTTTTTTTTTTTTTTTTTTTTATTGAGAGTTTAGTGGCTTTATTCCTTTAGGAATCTACAGCCATCTATAGGCACTATTTATTGTCCGAAGACATCAGGGAGTTTGGTAGACATCCATGCTCGGGCTTACAAATGGTATCCCGGGATAAGCATGTCAAAATGCCCTTGTGAACGGATTTTTATTTTAACCATTTTAAGTCATCAAGGGTGTCCTAAAACTTAGGTTTTGGGGAATTTTAGCCCCCCAACCCCCTCCGCCCCCCCTCAGACCCCCAAAAACCGCTTTTTGGGGCTATTTTTGACTATGCTAACGTCTTTTCCTCATAACTTTCGTAATTTTCGGTAGAATTGAACCAAAATTTGTCAGAATCTACATCAATTAGCTTAGTTTTTGTAGAAAAAAATTCATTATCATCGGATAATATTTTAGCTTCTAAAAGACTTCGTAAAATTTTAAAAAAAAATCATTTTTTTCCTTTTTTCGCGCTAGGTGACGTATGGAAACGAGGACACAAACAAAAATTGCCTCTAGTCTTACGTTATACATCCAATAAGATACAGAAAAAATTTCGTGTTGATCGGAGTGGTGCGCCATACTTAAAAACGCAATTTTCTAACCTCAAAACGGCCAAAATGCCACCATAGCCTCCTTTGATGACTAGGCGTGGAGAAATATGTAGAGAGAAACATCCGGTTTTATCGTCTCACCTCTTAAGTGATCCACTTAAGTACCTTGAGCCAAAATTTCGAGTTGATCAGAGTGGTGCGCAACACCCAAGCACGCAATTTTCTAACCTCAAAACGGTCTAATTGCCCATTTCGGCACCCATTATCACTCAGTGTCAAAAAATAAGAAGAGGGACATCCGGTTTTATCATCTCACCTCTTAAGAGATCCACTTAAGTACGTCGAGCCAAAATTTCGAGTTGATCAGAGTGGTGCGCAACACCCAAGCACGCAATTTTCTAACCTCAAAACGGTCTAATTGCCCATTTCGGCACCCATTATCACTCAGTGTCAAAAAATAAGAAGAGGGACATCCGGTTTTATCATCTCACCTCTTAAGAGATCCACTTAAGTACGTCGAGCCAAAATTTCGAGTTGATCAGAGTGGTGCGCAACACCCAAGCACGCAATTTTCTGACCTCAAAACGGCCAAATTGCCCATTTCGGCTGATTTCGGCACCCATTATCACTCCGTGTCAAAAAATAAGAAGAGGGATATCCGATATTATTGTCCTACCTCATAAATTAGACACTTAAGTACATTTAGCTAAAATTATGTGTCGATCGGAGTGGTGCGCAACACCTAAGCACGCAATTTTCTGACCTCAAAACGGCCAAATTGCCCATTTCGGCCGATTTCGGCACCCATCATCACTCCGTGTCAAAAATAAGAAGAGGGATATCCGATATTATTGTCCTACCTCATAAATTAGACACTTAAGTACATTTAGCTAAAATTATGTGTCGATCAGAGTGGTGCGCGACACCGGAACACGCCGTTTTCTTGTTAATTTAGTTACTAAAATTTGCCAGTACTCAGTGCACTACTACGTAGGTACCTATTATTGAAGTTTGGAGGAGGGAACGCTTCTACGTGTGGGATGAGCGAGCACCCTACTGTCATATAATTCCTGGGAGTTCAGAGGTTTCGTTGAGTGATCGGGTCTGCTACGCGGTAGGGTGCTAAAATGAACTTTGAAATGTGCATCATGCACTTTTCAAGCGGGCTCGTCGCTGACATACAGTGATAATGAATGCCGAAATGGGAATTTTGGGAGGTTTCAGGTTAGAAAACGGCGTGTTCCGGTGTCGCGCACCACTCTGATCGACACATAATTTTAGCTAAATGTACTTAAGTGTCGAATCTATGAGGTAGGTCAATAATATCGGATGTCCCTCTTCTTATTTTTTGACACGGAGTGATGATGGGTGCCGAAATCGGCCGAAATGGGCAATTTGGCCGTTTTGAGGTCAGAAAATTGCGTGCTTGGGTGTTGCGCACCACTCTGATCGACACGAAATTTCGAGCTAAATGTACTTAAGTGTCTAATTTATGAGGTAGGACAATAATATCGGATGTCCCTCTTCTTATTTTTTGACACGGAGTGATAATGGGTGCCGAAATCAGCCGAAATGGGCAATTTGGCCGTTTTGAGGTCAGAAAATTGCGTGCTTGGGTGTTGCGCACCACTCTGATCAACTCGAAATTTTGGCTCGACGTACTTAAGTGGATCTCTTAAGAGGTGAGATGATAAAACCGGATGTCCCTCTTCTTATTTTTTGACACTGAGTGATAATGGGTGCCGAAATGGGCAATTAGACCGTTTTGAGGTTAGAAAATTGCGTGCTTGGGTGTTGCGCACCACTCTGATCAACTCGAAATTTTGGCTCAAGGTACTTAAGTGGATCACTTAAGAGGTGAGACGATAAAACCGGATGTTTCTCTCTACATATTTCTCCACGCCTAGTCATCAAAGGAGGCTATGGTGGCATTTTGGCCGTTTTGAGGTTAGAAAATTGCGTTTTTAAGTATGGCGCACCACTCCGATCAACACGAAATTTTTTCTGTATCTTATTGGATGTATAACGTAAGACTAGAGGCAATTTTTGTTTGTGTCCTCGTTTCCATACGTCACCTAGCGCGAAAAAAGGAAAAAAATGATTTTTTTTTTAAAATTTTACGAAGTTTTTTAGAAGCTAAAATATTATCCGATGATAATGAATTTTTTTCTACAAAAACTAAGCTAATTGATGTAGATTCTGACAAATTTTGGTTCAATTCTACCGAAAATTACGAAAGTTATGAGGAAAAGACGTTAGCATAGTCAAAAATAGCCCCAAAAAGCGGTTTTTGGGGGTCTGAGGGGGGGCGGAGGGGGTTGGGGGGCTAAAATTCCCCAAAACCTAAGTTTTAGGACACCCTTGATGACTTAAAATGGTTAAAATAAAAATCCGTTCACAAGGGCATTTTGACATGCTTATCCCGGGATACCCTTTCACGGATTAAGGCCGAGCGAATTCTGCTTACAGATCCACTCGTCAGTTCCATGAAAATTTGTCGCCACCACCGGGATTCGAACCCGGGACCTATTGACCTAGAGTCAGACGCGCTAACCACTAGGCCAACCTGGCCGGCTAACCTGAAAATTTGTTTGTTTTGTATCTAGAACGCAATCACGAAAGCATGCATAAGATAGCACTTGCGGCTGTCTTGCCTAACACTAGCTTAACTCGAAACTGAATATTTCCCTTTTTATGCAATTGAAATAAAATCGGTTGATTTTTAATCATCCAAACAATTTCTAAGAGTCTTTTGAATGATTAGTGGCAATTTTCCAAAGAACGGAGGCTCATTTTGATTAAATTTTCCGGTTAGACGCTTCCTAGCCCGTTTTCTCAAAACTTCATTTTTGCACTTTTTGCTCTCTTCGCTATCCCAAGTACTGTTCCAAATACTTTCACTTTTCTGTCTCCTCTTTTTCAAGCACCATCACCACCGAGAGAACCAAAACCATTCCAATGCCCTTATTTTCAATGCGACAGAAGTTATGCCAGACAAAATACTCTGAATGAACACTTGAAATCCCACGAAGGAAAAGCTGATTGCCCTTATTGCTCCAAAAGTTACGGAAGACCGGAAGGAATGCACGAACATGTAAGAAAAAAACACCCTGACAAGCCCGACCCAAGGGATAAACACAATCCAAATTAAAAACCAACAATATCATTTCCTAAGGAACACTGTGATAACCATGATGGGTAAGTTGTGCTGGTCACAGAATCGTGTTTTGATGCTGATGTAGCCTGGCTAAAAATAATAGGATCGGTACGAACGGCAACTTTCTACGTTCAATATTACCTGAGAAATTGTATTTTGAAAAGTCGCGTTTTTGAAGTCATCTACCGTAGTAGTGAAACCCTTAGTTTCTTCCAGCCTGCTGTCATCCGAGTTTAATTTTACCGTCGATTTTCAAAGTAACCAGTGCAATTGATGTTGTCTCTGGCAAATGTGCGTCAAACTGACCAATGAGAGCAAAGTGGAAGGAGCAGTTCTTATTCTTTTTAGCTAATCTACAAGAATCAAGCTCCTAAACACGATTCTATGACCGGCGCATCTTACCCATTTGACAGCATGTAAAAAGAGATAACAAGATCTAGGGATCCAGAGACTAAACGAGGAGAACATCTTGAAGACTGCCTGAAAGCACTCTTTGCTAACCACTTATCCCCACAGATTGAGGGGCTTAAAGGACAAGGTGCATAAGTGCGGTTTTTGAAAAAATTGCGATATTAACGATTTCGAGTAGAACTAGTCCTAGTTCATATTCTGAGAAAAATTCGCTCTCAAATTCCGATTTTTAAGCATCAAAAAGTCAATTTGAACTTTCTTCCCGCCGCAAGAATCCATGTAATTTCGAAACTATAAACACGTATTTATTGAAATAGCACAAACTGCAGCACTTAATGCGCCTTGTGCTCCAAGTTCACTACTCTTTACTAAGTAATTACATATTTGCCAACTCAGAGAACAGTTTTTTAGCTACGATTTTAATTACATTGACTGATAACATAAAAAATTCAAGCAGAAGATTATTACTTAGCTACAAATAACTAAAGAACATTCACTCCGATATCGATGGCCAAAGTGCAAAACCACGTATCTCCGTTTGCGAAGTTGCAGATTTTACGTCCTTCCTGCAAAATATTCTGCAAAATTTGAAGTTGTTTGATTTGCTCGTTTCTCGTCGAAAAAATGAAGTAGAAGCACAAATTTTGAACACCGCAATGAATATACGTCATTTCGCACTTAAATTATCGATGTGCTGAAGGTTCTTTGTAACATTTACTCTCCCATTCCTGTAGACACTTCTTTTTCGAAGCATTTATAATTCCACGACATCTTTTATAACTGTGGGCTTTGGTGACTATGTGTTATATCTGGTTACTACTATATACTGTATAGCATCATAATTACTCGTTATTTGGTTAAAAGAAAACGTTGATGTTCTCCTTCATTAAATTTCCTTCCGTTAGGCACATTTGTTGTGTTTGAATTGTCTAGAATTGACAGAAACTGTCTTGGCTAATGTATTTACATTCCTTCCCTTTCTTTTATTATTATTTGGCATTTTTTCGGCAATAAAATTATCTTCTTCACTATAAACATATTTTTATTCCGTGTCCAACATAAGATGAAGGTGTAATTTCCAGCTTTTCACATTTTGAGAAATCCACCTTTATTTTAAACTTCCGAGTCAATCCGGCATATGATTAGTTTAAATTGTCATATTTGCGCACAAATTCGCCACTTTTTGGAAAAATTGTTGAAGAGCACCAACTCGGGCGGCCTGGAGCTGGCAAATTTTTTCAGTCACAATAATGGATCAGACCTAGGCCGACAAAAAACCAATTTTCAGCATGACGACGGCAAAAAATTGTAATTATGTAGGGGAAAAATGGTTTAACAAGAATTTCGTGGAAAAATAAATTAATTTATTGTTTATTAATAATCCACACTATAATTTACGCAATAGCCATGATTGTTTATTTCACAAAATCTCACCACATTTAATAACAAAATTGAAAGCAATGTCCTCTCCAAACACTCAGGCTGCCAGTTTTGTTGGCGGAGGCGAATCTGTATAGCAGATGAGGAAATTAGCTGCGATAGGATTCCCAATATCATACTTCTCGGCAAACTTTTCGGAATTGAATTTCGGTCGGACAGGGCTAAACACAGAAAATATTGAGTTAAAAAAGCTGCAATTCAGAACCCATTAAAGGGCAACAGAACATAATTAGGATCTGAGGTAAATAGTTGACAAAAACTCATATTAGTCATGTTGAGTGAAAGAATTGCATCAAGGTGTTATAAAATTAATTAAAATAATTAATTAATAAACATGAATCTAATAATAGTCAGTATTCCTCAGATCTAATAAAATTAGTGGTAATGACGAGTGTCTTTAAAAAATTCACGTTACTAGCTGAATAAAAAAAAAAAAAAAAAAAAAAAAAAAAAAAAAATTAGTATTAACCTCACCTGTTTACAAAAGCTTTTTCAGAGAAACTTATTGTATGTCTCCAAGGCTGCTCATAAACCAAAAATACCATTCTATGATGACCTGTTTGGAAAATGAGGTGAATTAAAATAAGCAAATATTGTTGGCAAATAGTCCAGTGTGTCCAGTGTTGTAGTTATTTGTCTGACCCTAGTTATGTAGCTCTTTGTAAATGGAACAACTTCTTTAGGGGGGGGGGGGGGGCAATAGAAATTCATCTAAACGAACAAATCAAACTCTCAGTATACTTCATTGGAAACGTTGAATGTGTCTCTTTCATGCTATCAAATCGGGAAACGTTTTTCCATCAGTTTTTTCTTCAGTCTCATTCAGTACAATTTTCCATGGGAGAATTTTGAAGAAAATCCATTTTTATATCTCAAAACATAAACCTACCGTATCCATAAGACGATCCAGGTCCTTGATAAGGTACCACCGTCTCTCCAGAAGAAATATTATAAGCAGGTATATTAACCTGTATCCAGTGTACCCATTCACGTTCTGTATGATTTTTCTGCGTCGGAACATCAAGTCCTAAAAAAAAACCGTAGCATATCACTATTGGCTTTGAGGCTTTGAGTTGCAACCAAGTTTGCAAGCTGCTTATCTACCTTCGATTAAAACAATGTTTTTCATAATATGACGACTAAACTTATTTGAATATGTTACGATGATGCTTAATAGGAACCTTACGAGAGATTTTGTCTTTGTAGCGCGGAGATAAACAAAAACAGCGTGTTTAAAGTTCAGATGACATGAAAAAACAAGGGGAGAAAAACGGGAATTATATGGCTAAAAATACATAATTAAACACTGGAACGCCTCGGCTTGTATTGTGTATTTAATTTAACGCGTGCAAGGAGTAGACACATACTCACCTACAACAATTAATGTGTGGAAAGCGTCCTCTCGACATGTATAGTGTATTGAAGTGGGTTCTAATCCCAAATCCTCCGGAGTAAACTCATTACCTACCGTGACTGATTTATTCCCATACATCATCTGGAAATCATTCAAAACAGAGTAACGAGGTATTATGAAACATTTGCACATGATGTAAATTTTCTGGCCGATTATGAACTTTAGCCCATAAAAGGATCCAAGTACATATTTGTCAATATAGAGTAGAGCATGTGGTCAGGAATTAAGGTAGGCTGTAAATTAGTAAATTCACGTTACAATGCAAACATACTCGTGTAATTAACTTGAATATTACCCATATATGGACCGCGTTAAACAGAAAGGAACCAAGCCATAGCAGCTATTGCCAAATTTTATCGGACAATTTAATTTTTTACATGAAAACGGTTGTGCGGGTTTGTGTGCTTTCAGTGAATTTTCTCAATAATACAAAGCAAATTCCTTAACATTTTCAAAGGAATCTGCATAGACGTTCTCTCGTAAAAAATGCAATTTCCCTGTGAAATTTGGCAATAGATGATGTGGCTTGGTTCCTTTCTGTTTAACGCGGTCCATATAGTAATCGTAAAGAAAAATACAGTAAAATGTCCAATACTTCAATCAAAAGGCGATAACTTCATACTTCTCTTCTGCTTTAAAATAGTTCGAATGTAATTTCTGACTAATCAAATGAGATCAACATGCTACTTAAAAATGAATATAAAAACAACATGTTTGGTCACCGTATTTTCCAAATTTTGTCAGATTTTGACTATATGTATAAAGCCGCTTTTAAAGCGCTCTCTGGCGCTCTGCGACTCCTAGCCGCCAAAATCCCCTATCCTCCCAAAGCCCTTCAGGGAGTTCGCAAACCCTCATTTCTTCTAAAACCCCCTGTCGCCACTCTTTCACTGGGCGTCCCCTTCGCCTCCTCCCAGGATGTTTTGACAGTACATCGTCAAAATACGTAGCTTTTCGATTCGGCTTATTGATTTATCAATTTATCTCACAAGTTGACTAAGTCTTGTCCAATAAATACAAATCTGAAATGTATCGAATCAATTTTACAAAGATGCTCACGTTAAGTACATAATCTGGGCCAATCCTGAGCAGATCTGGAATAATTAGGTGCTTCCGGAGTGAATCCTGGAGGTTTGGGAGAGGTGTGCTAACTAAGAGAGCATCCTGTTCCGTTGTTGTGGGTACGGAGACGCAACTAACTAGTGTCCAAATTCCAAAAATCAAGGAGCTTTCGTAAAGAGGCATTCTTACTATCCGCTCGAATATTTAGAATCAAAATGGCAACCATTCAATTAACTTAGGACGAGTGCTATAAACACAGTCGTCATAAGTTACTTTCCATGTTTTCATCATTATATAAGTATATTTGGGTTTAGAACTGTTTCTCTGCAAAATTTTTCTCATCGTTAAAATTATGGATTCAATGTTAATATCACTAATCGTATCCAAAGGACGACAATTAGCCATTTAGTCATTACTATTAGATATAAGGTTAATACCGAGGAGATTTGCAACGTATTCATGGGACTTTACGTGTATATTATGTCTTTAATTTTACCTATTGTCCCTCCGAAATAGGAGAAAAACTTATTCTCGAATCTCAACCTTACTTTCGCCTAAAATACTCAGAATTTAGTTAAACAAATAGATACTAAATAGACTATAAGTTAAACAAAAATCGTACCAATTAAATAATTTTATATCATAGTTGATGCCGTATGACAGCGAACACTTCATTCAGTTTCAATTGCTCTGTGGAGCTACGTTCATATTCTATTTTTGTAGTTCAAATTTAGTGTAGGTGATCGGACTTAAACTTTCAGGACATGAAGCAAAATTTCCTGTACTGACTCAAAATCTTAACTTTTATTATTTTTTTAAAAAACTTGCGTCACTTTGTTTAATTTAAATTTTATTCGTGGGATCGTAGTTTAAAATTTAGTATCCTACAAAGTTGGTGATGATTTCAGAGTGTAACATTACTAACACTATAATCATAATAAGAATAGGATGTGGAATTTTGACTTGCACTTGCCTGCCAGGTCACAACAGGGACGCAGAAAATTGCATTTAAAATGTTTCATATTAAATGAAGTCATGAAGAATTCTTCTCCTACGAATCACTATGAATTAAGCACGTTACCATCACAATGTTTGATTCTCGGTCGCATGTCAAATCTACAAACCACGAGGCAAGCAACGGTGATAGCATCTATGATGTGTTATCTGGATTTGATACACATCAACAAAGTCGGTTGTCTAGACTCTACGATGGATTTGTGCGTAAGTGCATCGTCTCTGAAAGGTTTAATCTCACAATCATAATATGTTTATCTCTGTACACAGTGACGCTAACATTTTCAAACCGTGAGTAGTATTAAGAAGAGAGTATCCAACCATTATATTGTGACTATAGGAAGAGTGGAACTACCTACGAACACACTTGAGTGCAAAATTTATTTATAAAAAATTCAACGTTAATGGAACGCATCGCGCAAGAAGAATGATGACGAGCCAGCGTTAGGCTGCTTCAATTAAAACAAGCAACACTGGCGTCGAAAGTCAAAGGAATATGGGGAAAAAAACATTTTCACCGCGATCGATTCGTGCGAACATGACTAATAATTTACTCTCACGCGCGCGCACCGCTTGCGATTTCAGTGAGCAAATCGCCGCACCTGAAATCCACTTAGCGCTGTTTCGATGGCTCTGTGGAGCTCAATATGTATACATTATATTTTTGTGGTTCAAATTTAGTATAAGTGAAACTTTTAGGATATGCAGAAAAATTTCCAGTGTTAACTGAAAATCTTGTTTTTTATTATGTTTTAAAAAACTTGCAACCCTTGGTTTAATTTCAACTTTATCCGTAAGATCGTGGTTTAGAATGAGGTATCCTGCGAAGTTAGTGATGATTTCGTAATGTAAAATTACTAACCTTTGTTCATAAGTGCATCGTTTCTGAAAATGTTTAGAAGTCTTACCAGCATAATATATTTATCTCTGTATACAGTGACGCTAACATTTACAAACCGTGCTCCTCAAAGATCAACGGGTGATATTCTTGACAGATTACAAGAAGCTGACATTGTGGATGACATAATTCAAAGAGCTCCTTATGAGCCATTAGAGGTAATTCTTCTTCCTATACTCGTACTTTATTCATGAGCGCAGATGAGGTGGCTCCCCCAGAAATCTGGAGACCCCAGAAAAAGTTATGACCATATATAAGCCACCCATGAAAGGTAAACCCCCAAAAGAGTCATTCGCACTCCCCCCTCTCCCATAATCGGCCTTTAGCAATGCACATAATGTTATCCAGGATTCCAGGAATAATTGATCGAAAATTACGAATGTTGTAGGTATTCGTTACTTTTTCTATTGGCGCAAAGAAGCGTGGTGAAACTCTCTTCTCTTTTATTTTTTAGATTACCGGTGAAAGGGGGGTTATGCTTTGTCAGAGTAGCTAGAAGCACTACATCTAATCGCTATCCAAAAAATTTGAATTTTTTTAAAAAATGGTCTTTCCGACAAGATTTCTATAGTCATTATTTTCATCACACATCCAGCCCAATGAGTCTGCGTATTTTTTCTGCCTGCTCAATTCTGAGGGGACTTTTTTTGTCCATGCCATGATAAAAAAACAGTATTGAATCAAATAATAATCTTTAAATCATTTCTATTATGATCTCAAGGAATTAATTTAAAAACTCAAGGACGATAGTATGAGGATCTGATTACACTTTTATTAGTGATTTTAACAGTAATTAAACTATTCGATGAAAATTGTTGCTCGGTGCTGCGATAAATTGTCAGTGCTTTAAATTAGTGTTTATCAACTTATACTGGCAGGTTCATCATGGAAATTGGACCGTTGATTTCGGAAACGAATTACCCATACAAGCCTTTGACATGCAACCGCAGGTCAGGTGGCCCGCTCCAAATGGAACAATGTATACATTGGTTGTTGTAGGTAATATCGTTTGCAATTTTTCTGCATGAATTTTAGGGTTGTCCAAAAAAACCAAAAGTTCTCAAAGTCTTGCGCCGCGGGTATTTTCCCATGTCTCAATAGAGTATTTTAAAAATGTCAGCCTCTTAGGTGAAGTCTACACAAACGTGTCGAAAGGGAGAACGTGCACGAGTACGATGTCATCTATTCTGATGAGCTAAAAATTATATTAGTTCAAATTGGGGGAAACAGACCTTGGGCTTCAGACTCGATGTTTACGTTTCACATACGGCCAGAAGAGTAAAGTCTTAGATTTTTCGGGGGGAGAAAAAATGTGAGACAATTTTCAAACCAACACCTCAGACTTAGGTCATTGGGGGGGGGGGGGGGGGGAGGCAGCAAGCGGTGGAATGTCAAGTCCTTTTGAGGTCTATTTGCAAGATCACCGGTGCAAGGCCTCTCTCTCGGTTATTGGGATCCATTTTGAACTTCATTTTGTAATTAGGAACTACAATATTTGGATTATCCATAAAAACACTCATGTACGTGGGGAAACTAATTTTATATGCGTTTTTTCCTAAACTGACCCAGAGCTTGTAGATTCAAATTTCCAAATGTAGTCCTATTCATCCCTCAAGCTGGCGACATGGTCGAACCAAAAATAACCAAAAAAAGCATAGACATACGTGATCTTTTACGTGTTGATAGGTGATCTTTTGCCCTGGACAGCAATTGTACATATCCATCCCTCCTAGTTTTGAGAGAATCTGAAAAAATCGCCTTTCAGTGTACAGCCACATTGCAGCAGACAACCCACCCATTGGGGAGGGGGTGGGGTATAACCTTAAGTACCTGATTAGGACATGAGTACCTGATCATTTAACACGGATGGTGTATTATACGTATTTTAAAAACCTAACTCCGGCGAGTAAGTGTATATTTGGCATTACTTTTAATTTGTAATAGGACCAGATGTACCCCACAGAGACAAGCCCGAACAGAGAGATTGGCTTCACTGGCTTTTGGGGAATATACACAATAACGACACAACGAGTGGTGAATCACGCGCAGATTATATTGGAATAGAGAGACCTTTATATCAACCTGGTAGGTACAGCATGAATCTGCAACGGTTAATTCGAATAAAAAAAGCCTCGCAAGAAAGTGACAGGTCAGTTTCAGTTATAGTTTGTTGAAACGCTCAAACCTTTCGATGTTCTTTCTTTTTCGACGGCATTGGCGTCTCCTCGCTTTGATACTAATTATTAAAGCTGGCCATGCGTCTGACATGGTGCTTTTGGGATTAAAAACGTTGTAGAAAATATTCTCTGATGCATTTCGTTCTCCAAAGAAAAAAAATTGGAAAGTTTTCCCCATTTTTGCTTAAGACATGTCCGTTTATTTGCCATTTTGTCATATGCGTTTGCATGGTCTAGTATGACCCCCTCTGGGTCCCCTCTAAATTTAAAAAGTTCTCAAATTCGGCGCCCTTCAGGCGGCAGCCAATCCCGTGGGAGCACTCTCAAACCCAGAAAGTGACGCCATAGGTGCTACTTTCTGGTTGGTTGAGAGTGCTCTCAGTTTGTTTTTGGCTCGTTACCTGGATGTGCAAGTAGGTCTTTGTTGCACTTGATATTTTTCCCTTTTTGGGGGTAATCCGCAAAGATTACCCCAGTTTATTCATCGGACGGGTCGGCGATGTTCTTGTAGAGTAATTTTCGGTCACGCCAAACTTTTTGTGTTTCCTGTTCATTTTATCCCTTCTTCTTCATTTGTGGCATGTGGTCTGAGTCTCGTCTAGCCCGGCAGCTCAGCAGTTTCTGTTAGCCACATCGCTTCAATGGTGTAGGATGAATAATGAGTGGATGACAATAATAGACTGTAGAATAAAGTGAGAGATATCCTTATTGATTTCCTCTTGAATATTGAAATATACGGGACCTAACAGACTGTTTAATTATTTTGATAAGTTAAAAGTTGTTATTTTATTCAGATTTCTAATGTATGTGATTTAACTTTATTTTCAATAACTGTTTCTGTTTGGATTTTGTGATAGGAACGCATCGAATCGTTTACCTTTTATACAAGCATCAGGACAATCAAGAAGTGTTTTTCTTTGCCTCAGTTATCAAAGGACGGTGAGAATTTTACATATTATAGGTCTCCTTCTTTTAAGGTTTCAGGATATTTTGTCAACGTTTTTTTGTCCACGCACCTTTTTTGTCCAGTAGTTGACGCCCACACGTAAAATAAGCAGCGGTGACTTGGTCCAAGCGTTATATTTTAAGCGGTATGTAAAATTATATTGACAATATGGAAATGAGAAATTGAGAGAGGAGGAGGTGTTGTTATGCGGTTGCTCATTTTCTAAATGAAATGTTATTACTTTCTCCTTTTGAATCATCTTTTTAAATTCTCATTGGTGAATATTTGGTTTCATTTCTATCCTTAAAATATTCGATGTACAATATACCTTATATATGTATAGGTACTTTTTTTATTTTTTTAATTTTTTCTTTACGAAATTATTACTTCATTTTGAAGACAATTATATTTTTAAAACGCGACAAATATTTGCAAAACCTTTTCCAAGCGATATGAATCTCAATGAGCCGCAGTTGTGCCGACAGAAACTGCGAAAATGAATAAAAGAGGGAAAAGAAGCGCGCAATATTTAGTTTTAACCCATTTGTATATCGATCTTTTAGAGTCAAATACGTCAAATTTTGAGCGTTTCGTTGCGCGTACACCTCACTGCAGCACAATAAAAGCACAAAATGTAAAAGAAAAAATTAAAGTGCTTTGGAAATCATTAGGTTTGACACGGAACCACCAATATTTAAAAAACACACATTATATTACTATTCTCCTTTGATAAATTGATACATATTTTCCCCCATCAATTTAAATGAGAATAATCAATGCAGAGTGTGCAAACATTTCAAAATCACGAGTTAAAAAACGCTGACTACGCGAGTAGAAATATTAAAGCCTAACAGAGCGGAGCGGCGCGGCGCGGCGTGCTGCCAGCGCGAGAGGCTCACTAGCGCCTACAAACCTAAGTGGATACTTCACGTATTGCACAATGCTTGAAGTATCCACTTAGGTTTGTAAGCGCCAATGCGCGCTTCGCGCTGGCCGCCCGCCCGCCGAACGGCGACGCCTGAAGCGAGTATTTCACAACAGAGGTATTGCACAGTATTATACGAAATTGAACGTATTAAGAATGACAGGCATCCTTCAAAGGTACAGATCTTCCCTCGCAAAATAAATCAAGATACTTATCGTACACAGGAAAAATCTAACAGCCTTTAGCTGAGGCAAATATAGAGGTGTATCCGGTTCAGGTATAACAAGGTGGGAATTTCTTGAAAGATAATTAAGTCCTGTTACACCAAAGAGAGTTTAGTGAATTTTGTCTCATGGAATTGACGCTCCCCCATTTTTACCAAAACTCTCCAACTATATATTATTCTCCGTTGGACCAAACAGACGAAACAAAAAAACAAGGAAACCCTCATTCTTCCCAGACATTATACATTTTCATCCAAGAACTTCGTGAGCAATTATCGTTTGTATTTACATGTGGGCCAATTAACTTTGGGTCTCAACTGGCTCGTGGACCAAAACTCCCGAGCCGAAAAAACACGTGGATGTGAATTACTTGAAAAAACAGGTGCGTGGACAAAAAATCTTTGACGAAATGTCCTATAACCTCTTCTCAAGATCTTCGTTATTTTAACGGATTTGAAAACTTCAGAGGGCTTTTGGATAAAATGGACTCACGAGGGGAAAAGTCGGGCCCGTATTTTTTCTTGATGACTAATTTTATATCTGACTTAAGAGATAAATAATTCCCTCGATCAGTAATTTTTTAATTGATTTTTTTCTCTTTTCTTTTATAGAGAAGATTTTTTCGATCGATCATTCTTCACATGTAATCTTCTGAGTAGAGAGCACAACTTTAAAAACCCACTTGCCGTAAATTTTGCTTTAGTCACCGTCGATTAATATAGAGAGGACGGTAAGTGAAGTCCTTTTCTGTTAATAGCTGAAATTGAAGAAGAGAGAAAAATCAAATTCAAGGGGGTCAAAAATAAGCCTATCATCAAGCATTTACACTACTTTCTCCCATTATCTCATGATTTCTTGAAACTATTGGTGCAATAATTATTTAATATGCGATTTTCTCCAGAAATTCCACGAAAATAAATCTCAAAAAGGTAGGATGTAATGATGTTATAAAAACATTTTATTTTATACCTAGGCAATAGGCATAGGCGAACTAAATTCTGAACTACTTTTCGACTCAAACACTCATAAATATATATTAATTTTCAATAAACATAAATAAGTATGGTACTACTTATTTTCGAGTAAAACGTTTTAGAAGAGCACTTTCAAACCAGCATCACTCTCTTTTCTTTGAGAATCCCAACTCGATTAGTTTTCTATAAATCTCATCACGTAAAATTGAGTTTCCAGTTTTTTGTTTTCTCTCTTTCCAGAAAGACCATGTACAAACGGTCATTTTTTTCACCAATTTTCTTCGCTAGACTGCACGAGCTCATTCACCCAGAAGCTGTAAATTTCTGCTATGTCGTGGTTCCGTGAGTTCCAGTTCCTCGGTCAATCAAAGATGTAATAAGATTTTAGCGGTCAATGCGTCGCTACTTTGGCGTAAGGGCGTATCCAGTGGCGTGGCTTGCTTTGTGATATATCGATATTTCCCCATTTGAAGTTGTGTTAAATAATCGATTATTAAGGTGTTCGTTGCAAACATCCTGTTTATCGATACTTTTTCATAGGTTTAAATGACCGATCAACCGATATATCACAAAGCACAACCACACCACTGGGCACATCTCAATTTCTACGTGAGCCCTGGAACACATAGAGTCATACGGAAAGAAGGGCTCTTGTTGAAATTGAGATACGCCCTTACGCCCAAGGAGTAACGAATTTTGTGATATCAGTTTTTACAATAAAACTACACTAATCTGGTGTGAAGGTATCTCTTCTTGTATTTTATTTCCCATCTGTACATTTCCTATCAAAAACACACTGCAGTATTGGAGACCCTTCAAATTCCTCGATACACACGGAGAAAAAAATTTCGTGTATGGGACCCGAAGTTTAATTCATATGGATCTCTGAAGTTTTCTGATCACGCATCCGAGAACTGGAGGTCGGGCTGCCGAAGTTCGGGTGACACATCGGCACTTCGGTATGTTATGTACCCGAGTACTTCAGATGTGTGACACGAACCTTTCGGTATATATCAAAGTACTCCAGATGTCTGACCCGAACTTCGGCAGCTGGATCTCAAGTTATTGGATATGTGATCCGAAAACTTTCGAAATCCATATGACCTCAACTTCGGGTCCCACGCACGAAGTTTTCTTCTCAGTGCAAAAGCTCTGTAATAATAATTTAAAGGAGGAATTTCATTTTTGTTTTTATTTTCAATACAGAGAAATGTCGTGCGCGACGCCATGTCTAGACCGGTAGTATGGTATGGGCATGGCCAAGGAATTTCGGTGGAGAGGTTGCCCATACATGCAATTTTGGAGTGGATACAAACTCTGGGAGAGGGCAACGCAGGGACGTCCTGCAAACGAATACAAAATGTTGTTATGTAATTGCCTGATAATCTTGGGGAAGATAGGCACATGCATGCGGCGTTTGGGTGTTGCAAAGTGACAGAGTGCGCCACTAGGGTGTAGCGAAAAACACTTTTTTTCGCGCACGACATTCGCTACCCCTGGAAAGTATGTGGTTGGTGCACAAAAGAGCCCACAAAAAATTTCAGCGGCCTACGATGATCCTTACCACTGGCCACTTTTCTGTCAAAATTTCGGATTTTCGACGAAAAATCGCCAAAGACGCAACCCGCAAGACATTTCTCGGGGGTTGTTCCGAGGGGCTTGGGGGGGGGGGGGTAAATTTAAACATTTTCAGGTAGATTCGGCACTATATTGCAAGTAATTTCAGCATTAAAATGTCCTCACGCTGGTTAAAATAAGGGGACGTATCTTAAAATGCCGTAGTAAAATCCTATTATTTTCAGCAAATCGGTGTTCTCGAGCTCTTCATTTTTTCATTTAACATACGGATGTTTCTGATTTTTATCACTCTTCTACATGAAATAACCCGTAGAATATACAACGAGGAGGTATCGGCTTAGCAAAATAACCCCTCCTTCCACACAAACACACACCCAACCTTACGTGGAGGCAGTCTTAAGTCATATCAACAATATTGAAATCTACTATGGTCTCACGTCTTGGCATTCTTCAGGCTCTGCTCAACGTAGTTGCTCTAATAATTAATCCGTGTCTACTCTCTAGGCCAACTACCGATGCCGATGCTTTTTTTACTAATTTAACACACCTTTCATCCAATTTTTGGTGTCATGGTAACGCAAAATTTCGTTCATCTTACTACAATACTGTTTCACCCGAATAATGTTTTTTTCTAGGAAAGGGAAACCAATTTGTTTTGTTCTTGACATTAGGCAACAACAAATTTCTATATAATTAAAAATAAAAAAATCTTAATTTATATATTATTTGAAAATTACATGCGGAAGCAGGGTCCCTTTTCAGCATTCTGGCTTGCACTTAGATAAGAAGCAGCCAGCGCTCTTTGCGATGAAACAATTATACTGGAACTACACTTAACTGGTTTTAAAGAGCATTCACGAACTCCAGATTGTATACTCCGGGATTTTCCCTTAAATTAAACTCTCTCGGAACGTTTCCTCCTGGAAGTAGCTCAGAGGACAAGATACACAAGGGTAGTTCTTGTGATTTCATGAAATACGTGTTTCAATTTTAAAAATTGCATGGAGTTTTAAGCCAAAAAGAAAGTTCTAAGACACTTTTTGATGCGTAAAAGTTGACTTTTAGCAGTGAATTTTTTCCAGAACATATTTTAAGATTAGTTGAAATCGCAATCATTTCAATATCATTTTTTTCAAAAACTCCACTCGTGCAGCTTGTCTTCTAAGCCCCCAAATTAATGAATTACTCAACTGTTTGATTTTAGGTTGGATTTCTTTAGAAGAGGTTTCTATAATCCTCACACTTCTGTTCAGAGGCATATTCTTACTGCAACAGTAGCCGGTATAACTACTTGATCGGCCTATGGGAAAAAGAAATCCACCAAGGAGGTTCGATTTACCAATAGCTAGGAATAATTTCAATTTCAAAACTGTATAGCCGTGTCAAAGGACTTTATTTTGTAACACGTAATTTTTAAACAATTTTTTTTTACCAAATTAGTGGCACTAATGCAGTTTGACTTGGCCCCAGGACATTGTTACTCTTTCCGGTCCTTCTTCTTATTTATATCCTTTCCTTCTTCTTATTGTTGATTGCAGCTCTGATTTATCACTTGAGCACATCTTCATTGATAGAATCCATTAATTGTAGTCTGTTTAAAAAGAGTATCTCTGAAAACAAATGTTTGAATTGTTGAATTTTTAATGAATATTTGTGCTGCAGCCATACGATATCTGTAATTTCAGCTTTAAAATGTATTTCTATTGGTGCAGTGAAAATGTGAACTTAGTAAAACATGAATGTACTACAAATTGGCTGTTTTCTTACATTCCGTAGTAAAATATATCTCCTCTTATTGACGTTGTTCATTGGATTAAAACCATTACTTGCCATTGTAGTACTAACTCCGGAAAAACGAGAAGAATGAGTAAAATCAGGAATAATACCAGATGTCATACTGCGACCCCCTCAAAATGGAATGCAGGTGAGAGAATTAATTTTATTCAATTAATTGGTGCAAGAAGAATAAATAGCTTAGTTAGTGGCTAGGGTCGAGAAAGGAGGGGTATAGATAAGAGTCTTTTTTGGCCCCCTTTAGAATCTGGAAATTTATGCGAGTTTTCCAAGTTGACTCAATGCAGTTTAAGGAAATAATCATGCTTTAGTCCATAGGCCACTGGATACGTGTTAAACGGTTGCCTAAACATAGATCTGCAGGCGTATTTTAGCGAAAATTTGTGTTTTTCTATCACTCCAAGGCTTTTTTGACACCGAGCGCAATGCGTATCGTCTAACTAAAACGAGCTTTTGATATGTTATCAAAGAGGCTTTAGGACACATTTTAACCCTAGTTTGGTTGTAGTTAGACGATTCACCCATAGTTAATAAAAACTTTTTCAAAAGTCAACTTTTAAGGGACATCCGGAAAAATCTTAGAGAAACACGTCTCTCGAAGTGTATACACGCTTCGTATATTATCGAAGGCAGTTATCAAGCCTTGTTAGACTCTTCCAATGAGATTTCCTTCAAGTGTGTCCAAAAAAGAAAATTGAATATTCCATACAAACAGCTGTGAAAGTAACGGATTTAACGGATTAAACGGATTTTTTTCCACCACTTCCAAATCCTAGATGCCCTCTAAAAGGGTAGGTAATCATTTTTTTCAAATTTGCTCACCTCCATTGATCAAAAATTCAAGGAACGGTGATCTATCGGTGAATAATTTGGTTTTGTCACCGAATAGTTCTGAAACTTTACTATCTAGGATAAAAGGAAAATGTTGAAACTCTTAAATACCTCCTTCCCTCTTCAAAGGACCCTGCGTTCGTTAAGCTGAGTTTAAAAAGACCATACCTTCAATACCTTTCATCGGGACCGTCAACAGCAAAATCTCCGTAAGGTTCTTCATCTTCTTTACCACCTCTATCTGAGATCCACTTTTCTCGGAATGCTTGTAGTTTTGGAAGCTGACGATCGATGTCGACAATCCCGATGAAATTTTTTTTTTTTTTTATCATGGCGTTTTACTCTCTATCTCTGTATTTCAGTTCCTCTTATTATTCTGTCACTCTTAAATCATTCAACTTTCCTTACATTTTCGAGTTCATTGCACTCTCCGTTTTTATACAGGGAGATCTAACAGTTCCGCATCACCAGCACCAGGCATCAACCCTGTAACTTTTGAACACATAGATAAGGACTTGAAATTTTGTGAGTGCTCCTACGTTAAAGGAAACGGATCCTGTGAACTCCAAAAACGTTGAAGGGACAGCTCTAAAAAGGCGCGAAACCCTAGGGGTTATAGAGGTGGTATGGGACTTTTGAATCACCCTATACATGTCTGTAATGGACATCGCCTCTCAATTATCTCTGTGATATGGTGATATTGTTATTTAGTCTCCAAGGAACGTCATCACATTCATACTTAGACGAATCGTTACTCCAAGTCCTTTATCATGACCCATGTCCGACATGTCCAATTAATTGTCCGACATGCACAGCACATGCCCGTTGCGCTGTCCCTTGCACTTCTTTTTACGAAAAAATATTAAATTTTCATTTCGTGTGGTTTTGTATATTATTTTCAGGTGGAATCACGTTCGATAAATTCATATCTCACTTTTATTACTTTCTTTTTTCAATGCAAATTAATGGTTGTTGTTTTTCATATTTATTTCCCTTGGTCAAGAAGTTTCATCGTTTTCAAATGATTCCTTTAAAGTAGTATTCAAGGGGGGAAAAGAAACGTATCCCTCCCCCAAAAAAGCTGCCGGTGGTGTGGGTGGGGAGGGGGGAGGGGGGAGAGAGTCGGCCGGCTGCATCCCGCCAGCCGTATTTGGAAGTCATGAAAAGCATACTTTTTGCGTATTTGTGTAGAGGGTGATCATATGTTTACAGCATAAATTATTCTCTGAAATTGCTTTGTACCCTCTAATTTCTCTCTTCCTTTCACAGTCTCCCCCGCAATACATGTTCAATGAAAATGAATGAAAATTAGTTATCCGGTAAAAAAAAAGTAAGAAATAAAAAAAAATTAACACACACACACAGACATTCACAGAATGCATAATTATATTTAAAGTTTAAATTTATTGAAAATGTTACCTATTTATTTACAAAAGATGATATTCTACGATTGACTAGCTGCCTACGTCATGTCTTGTTCGGAAAAAGTTCACTGCTATTGGTTTCCCTAAATTATACTTCTCCGCAAATGCTTTACTGGAAAAATTTGTCCGCAGATGATTGTTTTGCCTGTAGAAGTGTAGATGAAGTAAGTGTAGATGAAGAAGATAGAATTATGGTTAAAAAATAAGCTCATTAATTAAATGTTCCAGCCGCATAGATTTCAAATAGATATCCCAGTTATATAAGTATGTCGGTATTAGTAAGTTTTATTTTACGTGAACGAGTAAAATCAAATGTGGAACTCTTGTAAAAATAGCGAAAACAATTAGAGCGAAATATTTTGTTTGCACTCAAAATCCTACCCCTAGAAATACATGATCAAGAATTTGTGTTTCAACGAGCGAGCGTGCACATCTCACGCCTCTCATTGATAAGTGATCTTTTAATTTTCAATCATTTTCAAATTACATTATTTGTATCTAATAATGAATATGCGATGGTCGAGGGAGGGGGCATAATTTTGTTGTAACTTTGCAATGACGGCAAATATTCAGGTTCCGCCACTAGGAGGTGTAATGCCGCAATCACACACCGAATGTGGCTTGAATGTTTAACTATGTGGAAGTCATCGGCCCGGTGCCTGAATTTTGCGCGTGTAAAATTCAGCAACGATTCTCAGCGACCATCGGATAATGTCGGATTTGTCTGAACTATTCGAATAGATTCGATACACATCCGGATGAAAATTACTTGAGTTTGCGAAATTTCAGCCGTTGAGCCATGACTGTTGACTTCCATATACAGCTGCCAGATTCAGCGTGTGTTTCCGGTATAACTAGGAGCTATGAAGAGTCACTAGGCCAGATTTAAACATTGTAGCACATTTTTTTTTCACTTTGTCGAGGCTTGGCCTGACGAGTTGTTTGATGGCGAGTTCGTCGTTTTTGAAGATGGGTCAATTTCAGTGACAACAACACTTAGCGCTCAATTTTTTCTCTATTACTGGATGAATACACGGCTTCCTCTGTTAACTTTTTGAAGTGCTGCTTCTGAAGGACAAGCTTCATCGAAAGCTTCAGTCTAAGTTCAGTTTTTCGGTTTAAAAATGGTGCTGTATCGCCCGAAACCCCTGTCCGGCTTCAAACCGCAATCGCTATCAGCTATAACCGATGAAAGTATGAAAAAAATCGCATTTTAGTGAATGAGGATGGTTAAAGATCATTTGATCGACTAGCAGATATCACTTGAATGTAATATAGAAATATTCAAAACATTGCTGTGAAAAATTTGGGCCTAAAATACTTTGTTGCCAAATCAATCCCCCATTTAGCATTCTAGCCAGTGACAGCCGCTTGGCGTCCAGCCGACGTCCGAACAATAAATCACACATTAAAACAAAGGAAAACATGTGTTCACTTACATCATAAGTAATAAATCATGTTCCCTGATAGATTCACTCTAAAAATTAACAGAATTAGCCGCGTAATGCCTGTGAAAATCACCTATCTTAAAAAACGACGAGCTCAGCAAACATCCTTCGAGCGAGGGCTCGCTAAAACAAAACAATGTGCTCCGACAAGACCTTGAAATTTGTCCTAGTATGACTCTTCATAACTCCTAGATACACCTTTAGCGGTAAAACTCGGGTATTTTCCACCGTTGCCAAGTTACAGGAAAATTCCGGTTTTTTGGGGTCCCCCTCGTACATCTAGTTTTGATTGCTAATCTTAGACGGAAAGAGGAAAATTATCGTGGAAATGGTCAGTCAACTAACACAAGTGAAGTCCATTAGCTTGGACTGGTGGACCCATAGAGCTTTTCGTTCTTAGTAGGGGTTGCTATTTGTGACAACGTTTTGGATAAGAATAAGGTAAAAGACAAAATAGGTCTACTCACGTGGACGTTATTTTTGGTTCGTTAAACTCTATTTTATGAGGTTGCCAATATACTAGGAATACATATCTAAAATATCCTGGAAGGAAGTGGAATTAAGTTAAACAAAATAAGTTTCATATTAGTGTATCAAATTGAGTTTTTTTTCTAATAAAATCTACCCTCAGGTGACGTATAGCCAATGGTTCGACTGGAGCCATTATATTGTATCTACTGTTACTACCGCAATATTTCTAAAATAATATCTTGACTCTAATTATCTTCACATATTCTTCAATCACCCAAAAACATGTCACTTTATAGCACTTCCTGGTGCTTCACGGCACTCATAACCACCTTATCAAACCATAGCCCTTCCTTTCGGGCATCCGTAGTTAGTGAGGTGTCACTCATTGTCAGACTCAGATGAAAAGATAGAAAAGGAAACCCTGGGAAGAGCCGCAAAGAGCGTCCAAGGATGAGATGGAATTAGAAATGCTAAACTATCAGCATATAGAGAGAAGCATTGCGAGGTCGCGCCTCGTGCTATCGCGCCTTCAATTTCGCTGATGCAACACGGACATCCATCAAGGATGAATAGTTGTATCTCTGCACTGTCATTAACGCGCATTGAGTCGTCTCTTATTTTTGTAAATTGGGAGAAGTTAAGGTTATAAGCCAGTAAAGCAACAGAAGAAGAAGAAGAAGAAGTAAAGGTCAAGTTTTATCAAAGTATACGCCGATATGCCCGAATTGATGGTCATTTTGTAAAAAGACGAGATAAAAAAAGCAGAAAAGAATGGGCGTACGTGTAAAAATTGATATTTTGGCTCGAGTTTTGTCGTGTCGGGGATTTTTGTTTTTGTTTTTGACGACTACCCCAAGAAGTCCGAAGCCGGGTCAATTCACTGAAAAAAATGGTTTGCTGTTTTAGCACCTAGCATGTCAAAAATGTGTCTGGTGATCCTGAGATGCTGCCTTGATTGCCCACGCAATTGAATTTGCATTCACAGGATGTAAAGTCAACTGCGGGGGCAGTAAAGGTATGCATCTTGGGATCAATAGACACATTTTTGACTTTCGAGATGCTAAAACAGGATATAATTTTTTTCGGTGAATTGATCCAACTTGGGACTTTGCATACAAGAAAAATAACTTG
The DNA here is from genome assembly GCF_918797505.1 of Bemisia tabaci. NCBI lineage: Eukaryota > Metazoa > Arthropoda > Insecta > Hemiptera > Aleyrodidae > Bemisia > Bemisia tabaci. Next base: position 51,362,188 of record NC_092795.1, read on the forward strand.
GGCATCTAAGGGATAGAGATGATACTTTCTATCAGTATCAACTGAATTAAATAATCTGGAACGTTGCCTGCTACTCTTCAACTTTGTTTGATTTGAATTGAACAAAATTATTTTAATGAGCTGTAATTTTTTCAGACGAACCTTTTCCTTCAAGTGGTTTTGGGCCCATGTATTCGGTCAAATATTCCCCCTCTGCATAATCGCACTCCTCAATATTGCCTATGATCCAGTGTTGTTTTTCTCCGTGCATTGTATGCTCCTTGGATTTTTCATCGATACCTGGAACACGATTATCACTTTAATTATTTCCCAATTCTTTGAGGCTCTCTAACTCATGCCATGATTTGTTTATTGAGTAATAATTGTTCCTCATACTTTAAAATAAAAGAAAATATAGCACAGGACAATATTCTATCATGCCCGGGGATAATAATTTAGTGCACTCGTCTATACTTTCCTTCTTCTTTGTTTTTAAATTTCAAAATATCATTAGATTGTTTTAAAACGCGACAAGAGGAAAGTAAATCGTAATAAATAGAGTAAAAAATATTTGTTTTTCACTGCGGGTCCGCCATTTTCCTACCTTACTCCATATCAGTTCAAAGGACAGGCTGGAAATACATGGTAATGTTTAATGACAGATTTTTTAGAGTACTTGAAAATCCATCATCACTAGGGTTCTAATGCGAGACCTCAATTCTAATTTTCGTACTTCATTAGTCACACAATGAGCAACATTCAGGTTAATCCAAAAGAATTCGGTTCTAATGGTTTCGATAGTTTCATGTGGGACTTTTAAGGCGCGTTCAGACAGCTCGGCAAGACACTCGACGAGCTGCATTCCAAACATGTAATTATTGAATCCTCGAGATTCCGCACACACCTAGCGCGGATTGCATTTATGTTGTGACTATAATCCGTAAACCGTAAGATTGACATGTCGTCTAAACGCGCCTTTACTGTTCCCTGATTTCTATCATTTCAACAGATCATCTAAAAATTTGTGACCGGATATAAAACTACGGTATCAACTGGATTTACGATGGTATTGTTTAAGGCGCTTATGCTTCGTTAGAAAATTTAGAACGAAAGCATAAGTCTGAATGTCATAATTTAGATATATTTTTACGGCGCTGGCGCGCTCTTCCAACGCTCATTGTTGAAGTTCCCTGCTTGTTCTCTACTATTTATCAGTTGTTTAACTGTGCGATTTAGTAATTACCTGTGAGTATCATTGTGTACAACTCCGCGATTTTCGGATCCCATCCAACCCAAAATGGTTCAGTTTTAGTAATGGTTAAGTTAATTTCGCTTCCGAAAAATACTTTAGGACCACCATACCACTCCACCTAGAAGTATTCAAATAAATTCAATCGTTATTTACAAGAATGAAAATTTAACCGCAAAATTGGCATGTACTGGTAAAATAAATATTTCCAGAGATTCAAACTCAGTCGAATCACTCCGTGCATTAGAAGTCGAGATTTTGTGAGGTGCGTTTCTGGTTCTCCGCCCCGTTGAAAACTTTGACCGATCAGAGACGTGTATTTTCTGACTTGAATTAGAGATTTGAAGATAATTATAACCTTCCTTACTCGGTTATTCATTGTACGTTATCATCAAATCATTATTAATTCCTGGCAATCTTAAAACAATGAGTGATTTAATATTGATAAGTAAGAAGTAAGCAGAGAGGCGAGTTAACTCGTAATTCGACTGGAATTTTTGACTAAATAGAGACCCGCCGGAAAAAAGGAGTTAAGAGTGGCAAATCTATAACTACGTATCGTTTCCAGAGAAATGTCGATACCATCATATGCAGCGAAAAAAGAAAAAAGTAACAAAGACTAATAATAATAAAATAATGAAAACCATAAGTCAAGCTGTCACTATGAATAATTGAGGTGCAGCGCATTTTTCGAGAAATAGTTACTTATCAACTTTTAATTATTTTTATAATTCAACTTTATCAGATATTAACACGCATGGTGATATCTTTTTGTCTAAATCAGTGTTTTTTCAAGTTAATGTCCGGGTATTTGGTGCTGATGACCCAATGCTCGGACTCGAGGTCCGAAAGAGCCGTATGCAAAAACGACATTTTTCGCCCCCCCACTAAAACTTAGTCAAACTTCGTCTATCAGTTACTAATACTGGAGCGCTTCTTTCCCCAAATTTTCAGACCCCCAAAAAATTTTGGGGGGGCGCTAGGGGGGGTGGAATCAAAACCTGTGAACCTCGATATCTTTCGAACGAAAAAAGATATTGAGGCCCGGTTTGGACGAAAAATCGTCTAAAATTGCATACTTTAAGATTCTAAAGGTCAAAATCCCAAAATTACATTTTTAAGTTAACTTATGTGCTTTTTTTCAGTTTTTGAGGAAAAACAATTTCTTTTAAACAGATTAAACTAAAATTTCACATTTTTTGATTTGAACCAAAACCAGTTTTTTAAATTGCTCGTCTTTTTCCGAATCCAACGAGTGGTCGTATAAGCTGGGGAACCGAACGGTTCCGGAGTTATGATCGATTGAAGTTTCCGCTCAACGCGCGCCGACCGATTTTCGCGCGCAAAAAAGTCGGATTTGACCGTTATTCAATCAGATTGAATGTTCAAACTGAGCAAAATGCATTATTAGGGACTCTTGAGGGTCGCTGAGTTCAGAAATTACAGATACTTCCAAAAAATTCACGTTTTTAAAATTACAGCTCCGTAGCGCTATTTTAGAGGCCCACTGAGCGCCGACCGGCCGCTCAGTGGTCCTGTACGGAGCTGTAATTTTAAAAACGTGAATTTTTTGGAAGTATCTGTAATTTCTGAACTCAGCGACCCTCAAGAGTCCCTAATAATGCATTTTGCTCAGTTTGAACATTCAATCTGATTGAATAACGGTCAAATCCGACTTTTTTGCGCGCGAAAATCGGTCGGCGCGCGTTGAGCGGAAACTTCAATCGATCATAACTCCGGAACCGTTCGGTTCCCCAGCTTATACGACCACTCGTTGGATTCGGAAAAAGACGAGCAATTTAAAAAACTGGTTTTGGTTCAAATCAAAAAATGTGAAATTTTAGTTTAATCTGTTTAAAAGAAATTGTTTTTCCTCAAAAACTGAAAAAAAGCACATAAGTTAACTTAAAAATGTAATTTTGGGATTTTGACCTTTAGAATCTTAAAGTATGCAATTTTAGACGATTTTTCGTCCAAACCGGGCCTCAATATCTTTTTTCGTTCGAAAGATATCGAGGTTCACAGGTTTTGATTCCACCCCCCCTAGCGCCCCCCCAAAATTTTTTGGGGGTCTGAAAATTTGGGGAAAGAAGCGTTCCAGTATTAGTAACTGATAGACGAAGTTTGACTAAGTTTTAGTGGGGGGGCGAAAAATGTCGTTTTTGCATACGGCTCTTTGTATTCACTACTGATAAACAACAATAACATGCGTGTAAAGGCAAGGTTTTTTGTTTTAATTTTAATCTTATATCTGTACCTGTATCGGCAGCAATGGAGCTTCGTCCAAGAGATCAGGGATAATTTTCCATTGTTTGAGATCATTTTCGATATCTTTCGGATCTTTAAGAAGAAAATCTGCACCAGGGTGCCATGTTGTCGTTTTTAATGGAGCCTTTCTCAATTTAACTAATGATACAGACAGCACTAAACATAGACACCCATATTGCTGTTTCATCTCTCCCTTTGAACAGAGTGAGTAAAATCATATATGATGAAAAAGAAATTATTCCTTCGACCCCCCCCCCCTCCATAAAAATCTATCAAAACAAAAAAATGAAAATATATCAATACATCGTGGGAATTAAGAACAATAATCTGGATGGATATCATGTTCGTAATGCATGGCCTTGGATTAGTGCAAAAATAGTCGCAAAAATGTGCCACCGATTACCATCTGAAGGTAGTGAACTATCAAACTTTCATTTTTTAACACTCTTTAAGGACCTATCTCTCTTCCACATATGATCGATCCCTGGTAATTTTTTCTCACAGTAATAGCAATAATTCTCTTAATCACGAGACTGTTGTGTTATTGGAAGTTCAAATTCCTTACTATCCTCTCTCCTCTTTGTGGCTTGCTATCCTCCAAATATCTTTTTTCTTCGAAAAAAAAACTATCCTGGCAGCATTCTGTAACGTAAAGGAAATTCATTTTTACCTCAAAACGCGAGACCAAATTTTTGTTGTGCCCCGGTGCCCGTGCTTCTTTTGAGTACAGCCTCACTAAAAGTTTGTTCTGTTATATGCTTGTCACAGAGAAAGTGCGCAGAACTTTGTGGACAGCTTTTGTATTTTGAAAGTATTTGTTCAAGCTCAATTTGAAGTCCTCTTGGCATGCAAAAATACTATTTAAGTCGGAGTGCAACATTTGTTTTGGTGCATGCAGTCATCAGTGATTCAAGGATTTACTGTACTCACTATAACACAAAGCAGTCGCACACATTTTTTGCCACGAAACGGTAGCGTGGTTCAAAAGATAGTTTCAACTATAAGTCATTGGAGTCTTTTTGATAACTATCTCTCAAGGCGTGCACATTGTATATTGTCACAGTTTGACAACGCTGACCATGCGGGTCAAAATTGTTGCGCTGAGAAACGGCCCTGAGCTTTTGGAGCGCCTGTAAATCCTGAGTCTGCTTCATGTGTTACCGCGGTGTCCGCAATTTTCAAAGGTTAAAGTATAAAGCTTACGAATAATCTTAAGATCTCGAAATCACTCACATTATGTTTAGTCTGTATCCTAATAAGGCATTTTTGGGAGAACGATTAAAAAAAGACTTTTTAATACCATGACGTATTTAGTGAGGTGATGGAGTGACGAACTGACACATGGACATAAATTGATTGGGTCAGAAAAAGAGAGGACAAATGATCCGACTGGGAGATCTCGATAATGATTATACATTGGACCAAAAAGGAAACGAGTTTCAAAAGGAAAATTAAGATGATAACGATGATGAATTCTCTTGTTTGGTGTTATTCTTAAGTTTCAAAATGGGTCATGTTGGATCTATACTATGACTTACTTTCAATTTTAAACACTGCATCTCAGCCTCTTTGGGACATTAATTATAGTTATTTTCAAAACTTTCGGCTCTAAGAACATTTAAAGTTACATACTATGAAACTATCCCTGCAATTGGCATATTTTTATCACAAGTTCTGGTGACTACAAATAGAAATTTCAATGAAATACTGACTCAGCTGATAGTAAACGTGTTATAAAAAATACTTATGCGCATTCTATGGGATATTTAGAGTGGTGCGATGAAAGAGGTGGCGTGACTGAATAGGTATGGCCTTAAATGTTCTGAACGAGAGATTTCGTTAATGATAGTAAATAGTGGCAAAGAGGAGGGCAGACAACGTTTACAAAATAAATAGTAGGCCTAATTTAATAGTTAATAAAAACGGTATGAAGAATAAGTGATAGCTCGTTTTTAATCTCTCCCACTTCTAAAATGGATCCTGTTGAGTCAAGCTGAAGGTTCCCGAAATATTTTCAGGTATATTATTAGCCTATATAAATATCTGATTCCTATATCGTTTCATAGTGCATCAAAATCTTTTTTTTTTCCTCCACCAAAATCTATATCAAAATTCTGAACATTGCGTGCAAAATTAGAGTATGAAAATAGTTAATTTACATTTCCCAAGATTCAAAATTTTTAAAATTGATTGCAAACACCATTTTTAAAAGTCTTAAAAAAGTTTCTTAATTCCCCTTCATTGCGCAAAATATTTTTAATCACGGTTTTAATTTTTTGATAACTGAAAGAATGCGATTCATTGTACTTTTAACCACTCAATTTTTTGTCAGAAACGTAACCCAAACATTTGTTCGAAATGACCTACAAATACCTTAGAACAAAAGAAAAAAATTCCAGTGTAACTTAAAAAAAAAAAAAATGTTGGTTGGTTTCCTTTTAAAGCGATAAAACATAAGCGGAGATTTGCAACGCCGCAATCAGAGATATGCATTTTTCGCTTCAACCATCGTATTGATTCTTCTTCTCCAAATACATAGGTAATCTAATTTTGAGGACGACATTTTCATAGTTAATTTACTTGTCTCGTATTTATTTCTAGTTCTCCAAGTTGACTCTCCTGCCAAGAGCATAAAGTCTCACGGCGGACGTCAAATCGGATCCCACATCATACAATGATCACCCTTCAAGGCGGGTTTCTTGCGGGTCAAAAAGTGTTTCTCTTCGCAACTCTCCTAAAAACATTTGTCACAAACGTATTAGGAGCTGCTACCACTAAAAGTCATCAAGATCCCAGTTCTTCAGTGGAAACGACAACTTTTCTCTTCAACAGAACGCTTATGCTTGAGCGGGACAAACTTGTTCCTGATGTGTTGGACGCCATACCCAAAGAGGAACTTTTTGTGAGTAAATTACTCTCAAGGTATTTATTGAGAATATTTTTTGAACCAAGCCCTAAACCACTTCATGCACCATCATTAATATAAACTTCGAAGGATTCAGACTTTCAGTCGATTCCACCTTTTTCTATTTCACTCGTGGGGTTGCCAGATTGTACGATAAATGTGAATATTTTACATGGGTTTGAACTGGGAAGAGTGCCGGAAAAGCAACTTATCTGGCAACAATAGAGTCTGCGAGGGACGAGAGGCTGCCTTCCTGGGAAAATTTTAAAGTAAATATTTTAAAGTAAGTTTGAATAATTGCGCCAAACACAGCAGGGTCAGAAACGCATATTAGCGTCTATAAGATATCAAGAATACTTCGCGCTTTGCGCCGAACAATGCGGTTGGCGAGAGGCGCATGTTAGCGCCTACAAGCCCGCAGGAAAACTTCTCGCATTGCGCAAAACGGTGCGGTCGGCGAGAGGCGCATATTAGCGCCTACAAGGTCTAAAGAATACTTCACGCATTGCGCATATCGACGGCGCGGCGTAAGTCCGCAATCACATATCTCGTTTGCGGTGTCTGAGAATCTCCGCCTCTATGACGGCACTTCATAAATTTTATTGGCAGTTTTGAAGCCGAATATTCGCGTATGACCGGGGTTCCATGGGGCAAGGCCCCTTGGCTAGCCGTGACGGACGTGCAAAGCGCGTCCAGAGCGGCTAGTATTGATATTAGAACCCCAGTCGAAATAAAATATCATCATGGTGATTGAAGGATCTTCAGAGGTATGAAAAGATTTTAGTCGAGGCAGAGTTGCCGTATTGTGATACGACCCGATGCTGTTTTTTAACTAGAAAATTGCTTATTCTGACGCATGAATTCTAGGTGAAGAAACAAGAACGGCAATATTACTGAGATGATCATATTTTCGTACCTCTGAAAATAATTGGATCATAATGATTATGTTTTTATTTGTACCATAGTATTGCCTTGTACAGGGTGTCCGGAGGTTAACGTACTTAATAATGAGAATCGGTTTTTCGGTTTATAATATGACTTTTTTCCCCTTTACACATATACCAGAGAACGCTTCGTAAGTGAGCTGTGCGCTTCCAAAGTTGCCATTTTTTTCCTTTCAAATTGATGTAACTCCTCGTCATTTTTTTCCTAAGTAGCTAGGACTGTGTGTGTGGGGGGGGGGGGGGGTGTTTTTAACTTACTGATCTTTTTTCGTGTTCTCAAGGACGAACGTCTTCGGAAAATGACGTTACGAGAGTTCCCGCATTTTAAAATTGCGATAACTTTTTTGGTGAATGGTATTTGGAAAAACGCATTACGGCACGTGAGAGAGCGCAAACAATCAAGGGTTTAGGTAGCTTTGAACAAGTTTCAGATTTTTTAAGCTCATTGCTGGGTAGACAATTTTTACTGCAAGGACTGTAAGATAGCATAGCGCATAGCAAAGGAGCATATCATAGCTCACTTATGAAGCGTTTTCAGCCATATGTGTACTGGAAAAAAGTCATATTTTGAGCCGAAAAATAATCGACCCTGAAAGTTAAGTACATTAACTTCCAGAAACCCTGTATACATATAAGCTTTAAAGAGCCAGGTTACATCTCTAATTGCCAAACATCGCATGAATGTTTGCTTAAGATTATTAGTGTTTTTCATAGGATTTTATCCGTTGACGTGAAGTGAATTCCCTGAAATTTCCAGCAGACCCCCTGCGGGTTTAATTAATGAACGACATCTATCAACTGAGAACTTGAATCAGTACCCCAGATCCAAAAGGTACCTAACTCACATTACTAAAAAAATCGAGCCAGTGGCATATTGAAAATAACTACGGCTTCGTGTGTGTGGAAAATTTGGTAGCCCTATCTTACGCCAGTTATGAGGTACGGGATTTCAAAAACTTCGATCTACCCTGCAATCAATGCAGCCGACGCGACACGACGCGACACGCAGTTTTCTCCTGATATCTCGAAATGGCTCAAATTGAGTTTGGTACCTTTTGACCCTGGGGTAGTGTTTTAAATATTAATTTGAGAGGTTATAAAGTGTTTTCCCATCATTTTAGTCAATATGCGCACGTTATTTACACAGCATATGTCTATAATATTTTTGTTCTTAGGTGAGCTATTATACAAGATGGATAAACCTTGGGAACCTCGTTGGTTGCTCTGAAGTGATAAACATGCCCACTGTTTTAGATTGGCCATTTGAAAAGGGTGCATTTTATACGATTATCTTGACAGGTAAGTTGATTTTTTCATTCTGAGCAGAGCCGTAATAGATATTAGCGGTAATCCAGGATTGCGCCAAAGGGCTAGGAAAATATATGAGGATTGCGCGAAAAAGGCACAAGGATTGCGCGAATGAAACCTTAACATCTGTTTCAGGAATACGCGTATTTACATTGAAGTTACTTTAATATAGAAGTTCGGCAAAACAGGAAACGGTTGGAAAATAAACGCATTTTAATGCTAACGCTAGTTTAGGTTTGTTTGTTGACAAATCATCGATATCATACCTTCTGATGATAAAGAAAGTGAAAATATTTGAATAATGGTCGTGAGTATAAAAAACTCTCCTAACTTTTCTCGGAAAAAATAAATAATCGGGAGAAACGAGGCAATGTTGGAGTAATACTCATAGGGCGCGGCGCGGCGTCGAAACGTATCACGGGCTTATTAAGCTCTATATTATTCGATGCCGTGATTATTCTAACGCGAGTTCAAATAATCGCGCCAAACGCAGTGCGCCCGGCGTTGAACTTATATTAGTGCCTGCATGATGTTAGGAATACTTCACGCATTGCGCCGAACAGTATAGTCGGTGTGGAGCCCATATTAGCGCCTGCAAGACTGCATGAATACTTCTCGCATTGCGCCGAACGCGGTGTAGTCGGTCGGTTGGCGTGAAACGTATATTGCCGCCTACAAGACTGTAGGAATGCTGTGGGACTGCGTGTCATTATTCTTGACTTTCTGCTCCAGTTTTTACCATAATTAAAGGGAAAACATGTATCCTCATTGTAACTATTCAGACATTCAGATGATTTTTTTTTGATTTTTTTGTAACATTAAAAGAAAATAAAACGAACAAAAATATCGCGTGAAATTTTCGATTCTTTTATTTGAGATCATTTCAGTAAATTCGCTGAATATTTTCAGTAGAGCCGGGAGAAGTTTTTTTTAAAAAACATTTATTAAAAATAAAACATAAAAAGATGGTGCATGAAAGTTGCAATCAGACATGGATATACGCTTTCTTTTGGGTGCACCCGTCGGGTTTTGAATCCATTCATCTCTTAGGATATACTGAGTTCAACAAAACAAACCGCAACAAAATCGGACCATGTGCGGCCGAACGCGAGCCGTTTGAACGCGCCGAGGTGCACACCGCTCCCCCCAAATCCGCGGAAATTTGAAGTGCGCGACAAGAAAAGAGCTTCTCTGCCAACGCTTCAGTCGTTCATCACTGACGAAAAATTAAAGAAGTTTTTGTAGAATAAAGGGCTTACCTCACCTCGCCACATAACCAGCTCGATCCAACCAGCTCGATCCAACCAGCTTGATCCAAGCAGGTCTGATACTGATTGAGAACGGTTGTGCGGATTTTTGTGCAAATTTCAGTAAATTTTCCGCATAGTATGAAGAATATTCCGTAAATTTTTCAAAGAAACCCGCACAAACGTTCTCTCGTAAGAAATTAAATCGCTCAGTTGAATTAGGCGATAGCTGATGTGGCTGGTTCCTTTCTGCTAAACGCGGTCCAATTTTAGTTGTCTTCATATTTCAGTTGAAAAGGTAGGCCCTTGTTGACTGGCCGATTTGCATCAAAATATTATAGTTTAGGAGTATGAAATAATGCAACGCACATAGATCATTATGGTTGAGGAACCAGTAATGATCGATATACCTAGGTACCAGATGTACACTGGTACACTGGTGCGAATCGCGAATCGATGCCCTAAGATCGACCCATGCGATATCATCCGCATAGTATATACCGGCATCCGATAAACCGATGACGTCTTGACGTCATGATGATCAGAAATGCCTCGAGATACATACTCGAATATGCGTCCTTGCTCAATTGAACTCTGAGCTCCGGAAGCAATTTATGCTGATTTTGTTCTGAAATACCGACGGAAATTTTTCAAGATTTTGAGGTTTTTTAGGTGTTTCAACTTAAATTTAATTTCTGACATGTTTTATTATCAACTAGACTCAAGCAATTATATTCAGCAGTATCCACATGCATAATGCAAAAGTGTTGGAGAGCTCGCCTTTGGGAAACTATTAACAACTATTAATGCTTTTTTCTAAAATTGTATACGTATTAAATGAATCTTTACCCAATTATCAGAGGTTACATGCCGATGCAAAATGTTATGACGTAATTTCATAAGTCAAATTTTTCACATTTCAATAAATAAAGAGAAATAAAGAGAGAGAAATGGAATTATCTTTTATGAATGTGATTTTGCGGCAAATGTTGCAATGGCTATTTTTGCCATCGCATTTTTGTTTCTGGCTTTCATCGTTGATAAGCTTTTTCTTAACTTGTCAACAATGTAATGAAACCATATGATTTAATTTTAATTTTTTTTTTTTTTAAATCAAGTCGCCAACTTGAATTAAGGTTATACTTTGTTAAGCTGGCAGTCTGAAATTCTGAATTTTTATCGGCACAGAGTTCAAAGAAACTATAATTGAGCACGGTTCGGAGGAACGTTTCTGCCATAATTCTTACACAATACTTATGGTATACACTAAGAGCGGAAAAGGAACTCACTTGAATTTTAGCGTGGAGCTCGAAAGACCACTTCAAGTCTTTGTATGCGAGTGGCTCAATGGAGCACATCACGCCTTTGTATGTATGCGGTGGCTCAATGGAGCACCTCGCGCACTATAAATAGCACGGAGCTTGAAAGAGCACTTCATGCATCTGTATTTTAAGGTTAAAACGAACTCTAAAGAAACTCAATGCGAGGCTCAAACGAACTCTCAAGCATTCTTAATGCGAGGCTCAAACGAACTCCCAAGCATTCTTAATGCGAGGGGGCTCAAACGAATCCTAAAGCATTCTTAATATGAGGTTTAAACAAACTCTGAAAGGATCCCAATGCGAGTCTCAACCGAGCTCTCAAGCATGCAATTATTTTGAGGTTAATTAACCTTCTATGGTACCAATAACGGCAATCTTAAGGATTATCCATTAATTATGCGCAAATCTCAATCTTAGTCTTAGTAACTTAAAATTAATTGAACAAATTATTAAATCACGTCGAGGTCACCATGTTTTTTATTTTAAGAAATAATAACAATTGCAAGTACAACTGCACACAAAAACTGCATTGAAAAGATAAGAGGATGATAACATACAATTAGGTAATTTGCTATAAAACCATAGCAACATGCTATGATATACTCGGCCACTGGAAAGTGCTGCTCTCTAGTGTAGCAAACGAGGAACAATTAATCCTCAGTTGAATGAGGGAACGGAAATGTTCGACGGAGGAAAACTGTAACCCGCGAAAATTCAACTTTTAGACCTTGAAATCAATGGGATTTTGGCCGTTCCTCCGACGGCAACGAGAACCATCCATTTGTCGCCACGGACACTACCAATGCTAAAAGAAATCGATCGCAAAGAGCTCTCCCGAGTGGGCGAGCTCAAAAACATTCTCGCACACGTTAATAGATGACAGTTTTTTTAGTCAATACTGCGCCCTCTTTTTAATTTTTTTTGTTTCGTTGATTTTTCCCGTATTTTTTGTTCTCAAGGGCCTGACTGTCCGTCGAGAAAGAATCATACCGATCGAGAATACCTTCACTGGTTAGTGACAAATGTCCAGGAAACTAAATTCATGGCTGGTGATAGAATCGTCGAATACGTTGGAGCTGCACCGAATTACGTTTCAGGTAACTGCTTCAATTGCAATTAGTATTCTTACGATTTGTGAGGCTCAGGCCTCCCTTCCCCCCATCCCCGCGGACTTCCTTCTTAATACCTTTGAAATGAATTCATGAATTTTGTTTAAAATTGGTGCACTTTTATTTTTAAGGTGTTGCACATTTTACCTATTTCTGTTATCGTAAAATCACCCTTAACATCTTCCATTTTAGTTTTCAGCCGGTTCTCGACCCGATTAAAGGCCAAATAAAACGTATCCTCAAAAAGGAGTATACCCTTAAATTAAATTTTTGTTGGGTTATTCTTTTCCTTTTATTCAGGGGAGTACGTAATAATTGGGGTTTTCAGTGTCTCAGTGCATAGAGAGGGGTAAACTTACGAGCTATTAATAATATAAAATAATTTTTCATTTTGTCAAATATTCAAGGGTCATTTTCGTGTAGGCAGCATCGAGATTAACTTTTCCGTCCATTTGATCATTCTCAGAGGGAATACACAACAAAACAGCGCTTTTGTCCACTTACGCTTTCACTGATAGTTCTTTGTTTTTTCATTAATTATTCCCTCCTAATTCCAGATGCTCACCGATTTCTCTTCGTTGTTTTTAAACAACCTCAGCCTGATAAAATGTCGTTCGAAGAGCAACCTAGATTAGATGAAAGGTGAGTAATGCATAACGTAATGATTACAAAGAAAAAGCTTTTGTGACTCTTTGCGAAATCTCTATAAAATATACTTCTTCAAGTTCATAGACATTACAACTTTAATTTGAGGTGCCTACGCTAAAAAAAATTATGCGCATGGGTTTACGAGAAACATAGGTATTTTTCGCATAAATATGCCCAATTATCTTCAATGAACGTGATGTAAATAGGGTCATAAGTCAAGAAAGGTAGTTCCTCATAAAATATTGTTTACTATCATCGTTCAAATCATGAAAATTAAATATAAGTGAAACACGGATTGCCGTTATTCAATCAATTTTGGTCCGGCAAAAATTGCTGCAGCCATACAGTGAATATGGGGCGTCTAGTTCCAAAAAAAAAAAAAAAAAAAAATTAAAATTAAAATTAATTAATTAATTTAATTTTAAAATTTTCTCACTTAATAACAGAAAATTCACGAGGAAACATAAACATGTGGGTTTTCCCGATCTTTCACTTTTAAAATGATTATGATCGCACAATTTTTAAACAGGGCAATGGAGATTGCCGCTCTTTGAGCTAGACGCTTCATATGAAAATGATCGTGTTCCGTTTACTTATAGGTTCGAAATCAGTGAAAAACTGAAGAAGATGGTGGCATTTTTCTCACATAAAAATTGATGATCGTTTTTCTTTTTCTATGAACAGCCCATACAGAGAACAAAGGAAGAAATTTTCTACCCGCAACTTTGCAAAAAAGTATGGACTGGAACCTGTGGCTGCAAACTACTACTGGATCAACCATAATGAGCCCATACCTACATTTGAAACATGGTTTAGGACGCCCATGGATTTGGAACCATAATTGAAATGTGTCGCCTGGCAAGATCCAGACTTATCCTAACCTTCCTTCAAAAACCTGCAGTTAAGTCATATTTACGTCTCAATCGCCTCACTGAGAAAAGGAGTTTTTAATATTAGATTTTCGCATGCCATGCTGTGTAAAGTCGCATTCTTTCTTTTTAAATGAAAACATTATCTGAGAAAATTAACTTAAACATTAACTTATGAGCTGTTTAAACCCAGAGTCTGAGGTATTCAGATCGGTATGAGTACATGAACAAACGCACACGTGAGATAAGTCCAAACCAATCAGACAGCTGCACTTTTGCGGAATTTCTCTGGATGAGTGAAACGTTTCAAGAATAGCAAATAAAAAACCATGAAATATGTTGCCAAATTTTAATTTACTCTGTAATTATCATTCAGACATATATTCATTTAGTCATTCAAGTGTATGCTTTAAAGACGGAGCAAAAGTGAAATATTTTTTCAGGAGCTTCGTATAGTAAATTGATAGAGAGTACAATCTCAAAGAAAGACAATTACTTTAAGCAGATGTGTGAACTACTCAAGTACCGCTAGCACTTAATTTTCATTTGTCATTATCGTCATTTTCTCCTGTAAATAAGGCATCAGCCGTATTAATAGATACGGCATCGAGGAATTTGAACAGTCAGTTCATTTTTACAAATTATGGTCAGTACCTATACATGTGTTAGGTATTGTATTACTTATTTGTGATGTAACAAACTTCAGCTCAAGTTTAGCAAGGGTTGCAATTAAGTAAAGCTCATCAAATTAGCAATTATTATTTTAACCGGCCTCAGTCGTTTTAGTGCACCCATAGTTCCGGACTCCAGAAATATTTTTATGAAGGGATGATGGAATACATCGGGAGTAGCAAATTAAGAATGGTGCACTTGTTAACTTTGACCGTTACAATTTTACAAGCTCTTACTTGTGTATTGCTTTTCTTGAATTTTCTAAAATTTGAACCTCTTTTGCAATAAATGATATTTGCCACGTTGACGATCATTAACTGCGCACTAATTCTCCTCCTCATTAATGTTTTTTCTCTAACTTACTGTTCGTATCCAATTTTTTCTTGAAATGGAAACAACATTTAAACCTGCAAACTTGTTTTTTATAATGTTTTAATGGCTCACTATATGTGCCTCATCTTGATTTATTTTGCGAGGAAAGCTCGTACTCTTCAAGGATGCCTGTCAGACATGATGCGTTGGAATGCCTTCAATTTCGTATGATACTGTGCAACATCTCTGTCGCAAAATAGTTGCTTGAAAGGCCGTGACACTCTGCCAACCAGCGGGACACGCGTAGAGGCGCCTACAAACCTAACAAGGATACTTCACGCATTGCGCAATGCGTGAAGTATCTCTGTTAGGTTTGAAGGAGCCAGCGCACGTTTTGCGCTGGCAGCACGCCGCTGAATTACCTACTAAGTGGGATTTTCAGGTCAAATAAAATCCACGATCCCGGTGAATCGCGCGGGGAGCCTCGGGACCACGCGCAATTAATTCAGCGCCTAGGATCTACTACTACAACTTAGCCTACTACTTAGGATTCAACGCTGATCTCAAGATTTTTCTTCTTATTGGAGATAGATAGTGACAATTGTACCTTGGCGTGAATGGGTCTGTTGCATGAAAATATGTAGCCAACAGAATACATTTATTAAGGGGAAATTTGCTCAAAAATCACGTTAGGCACATCACAAAAATCCGAAATCCTCACCTTAGCGCGCAATCTGCTCAGTTTGTTACCCGCTTTTTCAAGTTCTCCGCGTTACCGGGCAGTTTATCTTAGTTTCCGCCGGCCACGTTAGCACAGGCAGAGGTGTAAGAAGTAACTACCCAAATAAACAAGCGATTGATTAACTCTCTCTTTTTTTTTCTTCACCAATAATTACTGAAATCATGCAAAAAATTCAATTTACAAAAGTAATTTTTGAATTGAATTCATAATTTATTGGGAGTAAAGATGAAACTTGTTTGATCAGTTTCTATTTGCAAGTTAAAAAAGTTGCACAATCTTAGCAACAGTGGAATGCTCCTGGTTCCTTTTTGCAAAATGCGATCCAAATAAGGTAATGAAGAACTCTTTTCGAAGGAGCACTGTGAATGACGCATCTCTCCATTTCAGTGTTAACTGCTCAGTCATAAGTCTATCTATAATTCAAACAGGGGCAACTGGCGATGATAGCATCGCCACGTTACATAATTTTGATGCACCGAGATAAATTCTGTTGTCTTAACTCTACGATGGATTTGTTTATAGGTGACCGGTTTCTGAAAATGTTAAGGATTTTCAGCCCCTTAATGCGTGTATTTCTGTGTAAAGTGACCTACAAACACCCCCGATTCATTTCAGAAGCTTAATGTGGAAACTTTTCTAGAGGGGGGTGGGGGGTGTGGACTTTTAGGGCACACTGTATGAATCAAATAAGGAGGCAGGAGGCAAGTGATGGTGATAACATCTATGAGATTATACGTAATGTTGATACAAAGCCAATAATTCATCTTTTTCAACTCTATGATGTATTTGTTCATAAGTAATTCGTTTCCAAAAATTTTGAAGAGTCTTAGTGGCGCAGTACATTTTCTTGTATGTGGAGTGGCGTTCATACTTACAGATGGTGTTCCTCCACAGATGACAGGCGATATTCTTGAGAGATTGAAAGGAGCTGGCATTATAGGGGACATAATTCATGAGGCTCCTTCTGGGTCATTAGAGGTATTTTTTGTTTTTTTAAGCTTTATTTCAAAGGTCAGTGTACTTGTACACAAAGCATGAATGAATGCACTATGATTGCACTACCATGAGTGCAAACAAAGATAGCGCCTTTAACATCAGAGAATGCAGCACGGACATCCACAGAGCATGAATAGTTGTATTCAGCCATGAAGATTCACTCCGTTTGCTCGTGACTATGCAATGCAAGGGACAAACACTGTTAGAATATTCCGATGTTGACTGATTTCTTCCAACTGAATAATAAATGAAAATAATAATGCAGAGCCGGCAACCTAGTTAAAGCCACTGAATTTTTTTGAGAAAATGCAGAATAACCCTTCTGCCGGGGATTTCATTTTATTATAACTAGATGTTTTAAAATGTTATAATAAAATTGTATACAACTGTTGCCGGCAGGTTCGTCATGGAAACTGGGTTGTTGATTATGGGAATAATTTAACCACAAGAGCCTTCAACTTGCAGCCGGACATCAGGTGGGCTGCACCCAATGGCACATTGTACACGTTGATGATCGTAGGTAATATGTTTCAAGTTCCCTCATTTAGGGGTTTTTCTCTATTGTAGAAAATTATAAAAATCGTTTTTGCACCCAAGTGTACACTTGGATGCAAAAGTGACATCACTCTTTTCATGAGTCCTTAGCAAAAGCGTTTTATTTTTGTTATGATTATGGTATGACTTAAGATATTTTTCGAGGACGTATTAACATTATTATGAATAATATACATTTCATTTCAACAGGACCAGACGTACCCACCAGAGACAATCCTGATGAAAGGTACTGGCTTCATTGGCTTGTTGGGAATATACCGAATAACGATACAGCGAGTGGTGAAACACGTGCAACTTATGTTGGAATAGAGAGACCTATGTATGAAGATGGTTAGTATCAATTGGCAAAGTTTCAAAAAATTGATAATTAAAAAGAAATCAATGTAAAGTTTTCTTTTCTTTTTTTAAATTAATTTTTTTCGGTATAGACTTAGTGCCAATTTTTAAAGTAAAGAAGGTTTTGGAATGTGAGTTTACGAGATAGCAAATATCTTTATTTTTATCAAGAACTACTAAAGTTATGAGAACGACAAGGATACGTATGATCCTGATAAAACTAAAGCATGTAAATAGAGAAAGAAGTGATCTAAAACGACTGAAATCATACGTGAAGAGGATAGATAGTTTTTTTCTCCTCTATGATGAGTGAGAAGGAAAGAGTTAATTGAATTTATCATTTGTCTATCTCAATTAATCTTCTTACAACTCTATCTAAAATGACCTGATTTTCTGAAATGTGCACGCGGTGTACAAATTGTGTGAAAGGGGATATATTTTCTTTAAGAGTTACCAATGTTCTCGACATGATTTGTGTGTGATTTTGCGTACAAAAAGTTTTTTTACTTCGCTGTGCTTATGGTATGCAAGAAACTCATTCCTAACAGGATAGACGATTTTCCCAAAAAATTAATGTACCATCCCCTCCTAAGTACACTAAGCTTAGTTCAAATTCGCACCGTTCTATTTTTGAACAGGAACTCATCGTTTGGTGTATCTTTTGTACAAGCATCGAAACAATCGTGAAGCATTTTATTTTGGATCCGTCATAGAAAAACGGTAAGATTCTGTTATTCTCCTCCCATTTTCACTAAGAAATAATTATCATTTAAAATTTAGCATGCGGTCGGAGGATTACAAAAATCAATCAACTTTTTCCCCTTCTCTGAATCTGTACATTCGGGTGGCTCGACCCCAGCAATTTGAACAGTTATAAAATTCAAAGACGGAGCTGATCGCTGCAGACAAGGCATTTTTTCTATTCATCCTTACTTCCGCGTCATTCCGCGCTGAAATGATCCAACTGACAAATCAAACCTCAATACTTTTTCTGAGCCACTTGCATTCTTTTTTAAGGAATATCGCTGCTTTTTTCGTTTTTCCCATATTGTAATTGAAGTAGAGTTGTTTAACAAACTTTTCCGTTTTCCCTTTTACAGAAATACTATGTACAAACGGAAATACTTTTCGCCAAAAGTTTGGGCGGAAATTCATGAACTTAACCATCCGGAAGCTGTAAATTTCTGTTATATCTCAGTCCCGTGAATTCCTAGAACATGTGGCCGCGGACACAAAATTGCTTGCTTTAATAGTGGGACAGATTGGCACAGCAATCGTGCATTTCCAGATACAATATTGAAACTTTCTGGAAGTTTTCTACATCTATAAAGAAACAAATTTAGCCTGTGTGCCCAGTTGTGCCCAGATACATGGTGTCGCACTTTAACTGTCGATGTACCGTTCAATTACTTTTAGATAGAACAAAGTCATATATTTGAATTAATGAATTTACCTTAATCACCTCCTTTGGTGCAACTGGTACAACGTCAGGAACGATGAAGTTGCCATGGAGTAGGTCTGACACGGTGTTGTTAAAATTTAATTCCAAACCATTCTCTACTCGTGTAGAAGCTTCAACTCAAACTTGAAAGTAGAGGAAAGAATATTATTTACAAACAGGAAGAGGAGGAGAGAGAATATCTACGTTTTATTTATTACGCAGTATATTAAATTAAGTCTAATTATAATTTTTTGAACTTATTGGCTTTGTTTACCTCGCGAAATGGTGTGGATCCAGCACCATTTCTCCACCGTGTTACATATCCTTATATAGTTTACATTATTATGTATCATATATTATTATATATTCTATATTCATACATATACGCATTTTTGCACCCTCACCATCGAGAAGTCGTAACATGAATTGTAATAAGGTGATGTTAAAATGCACAATGCTCTGAAAATGCGAATATTGTGAGAATGGCTGCGACAAAAGCACGAAAAACATGGGCAGGTAATGGAGATGTTGCATGTGTGAGGAATTTGCGATTTGACTGTTGATTCCAATGTAAAAGTTTGCGAGAAACACGATGGTGCCACTGGTTTTCTCTGAAATTAACTCCCAAGCTCAATAAAAGCTCTCAAGTTGAGGCCAAAATGGAGGGGATATCCCACGCTATCCTGAGAGTCCACCTCTACATCAAGACAAACTCTCCATGCAAAGATAGGGAACAAATACATTAGCAGGGTTGCCGTGTTTTCAGTTTTGGAGTCCCCAAATAAAGCGGCAGCCCTATCAATGTACTTGCTACCTATCTTTGCATGGAAAATTTGTTTCGAAGTAGAGGTGGACTCGAATATGCGGTATACAAAATGCGGCAAAACATAGACGTCATATCGGGAGAGTCTTGCACGCCGCATACCACCTTGCCTTCGCACAGCGTACGCTTCGTTTTTGGCCTCCCCCCCCCCCCCCCCCCAAGGCCTTTCACTTTTGAAATAGTTCGGCAATGTTGAATTGTATGTTTAAGTGATTCAGTTAAACACGGACTTTGAATTTGGACCAAAATTACCATTTAAGGAAGGAGCGGAAAAGAAAGCCAAAGATGGATTCAAGCAGAGACGGACTAACAAACTAAAGGGCGAATCAACTGGACGTATTTATGCTAAAAAGAACTATGTTGCACACAAACCCTATGCATATAGTTCCTTTTACCATAAACACGTCCAACTACATTACTGAGTACAGACAATAAGTATTTCACAGGTGAAATTTTAGAAAGTGATCTAACGAAAGCTTTCCAGAAATGAAATTTAAAGGACATAAAACGGATATCTACAGACTTAATATAATCTGGAGGTACCTACGATAAAAACGAAAGTTGTTGCAAATATCCCCGGCGCGCACAGCGAATGGCAAACGGTGACGCACAAAAGAATAAAAAAACTGGAAGGACAAGCAGTGTACTCCGACACAATAAGTTGATAAGGCGCGTCATTGACTCGTACATATCAACCTCATCATCAACCTCATTAGTTTTCATCTGCAGAGATTTCAATAAATTTAAGCAGCACATGAAGAGAATTCACGGTCCAACACCGCAAGTTCAACCACGCATCTCGACGTGATAGTGTATTGTGAACGTAGAAAGTCATTCGAACGGGCTTAAGTTTTTTCATCTGCCTTAAGCAAAATCTTATGAGATTCTTATAGAACAGTGCTACGAAATAATTTAAGCCAAGGAAGGAGAACTTCTGTTGAACTACTTGAAAATATAGTCGATTTAAAGGTATTTTGGGGCTACATTCAGTTCCTCTTTTACAATATACACGAGAGCAGTATACTTGCACGTATTTATGTTAGATGGAACTATGCGCAAGAGGAAAGATGGGATGTGCTCGTTAGTGGTCGGGCCTTTAGAATGAATGGGACTTTAAAAGCGCCAGTGACGTCAGCAGCAACGATCGAGACCGGGCGGGACGAGGAGATCGGTGGCGGGACTCTTTAACTCATGAGCCCTGTCCCCAAGGCTCTTATCACACGTCCACAGCTCACGAGTTAGCGCTCAGGTTCTTTTGATTTAATTGAAAATCCAGCTTTTCTATTTTCTCAAACGGAACAATATCCACTTTTACATTGTTTCTTATCCAGCTGCCATGAGCACACGCAATGTTTGCCTTGCCGCTGTTGAACCTTTATCTTTCAGGACCGATTAACCATTCACCGTGGCGCCAGGATCCACCAAATTTTCACAAAAATTGTTTTCCGTCTATTTAACGAGTGTTTTCTTACTCTCCGTTAACATACAAATAAAAAGAGACCTCATTTGTAAAAATCGGCCGTGTAGGAGAGAAGCTACAGTTCGAAATCCAAAGAGATTAACTTAACGCGATTTCAATGCACGGCAGTCAGCAGAAATCGCGGTCGTGCGTAAATGCCGCATGTCAGCTTAAAATCAAGATAATTAGACGGAATCTTTAAAATTAATTTACATTCAACTTTCATGAATCAATATTTTCTCCCAAATTTAGCGAAAAGTACCAATTGATACAAATAGCGAAGACGTGAAAATAGTATAGGTATGTGTCCAACATTTCAGTTATTCGGTACGCTTTTCCAACATATGCATGTTGGATTTTACTTATTGTTTTTCTTTTCTTTTCTTTTTGTAAATAATATTCTCTCCTCTACTTTCAAGTTTTGAGATACACCATCTGAAGAAATGCTAATAAAAATTCAACAGCTAATAAAAATAAACTCCAAACTTTCGAGAAGTTAATAATTAGCTCCTTGAGCAACAATTCAGAAAATTTTGTGACAACCTACACCCCGTGACTGCTTCGCAGTCCAACCCTCCGGGGCGATTCGAACCGCAGGTGTTATGCTTTAGGTACTCATATATGAGTTATGTTATAGAGCAAGATAATTATGATTTTTAGGGTGAATTCAAATGGACTGCTCGAAATTCCACGGGGCGTTAGTCCAGTTGATTTGTCCGTTTGCCATATTGCTCCGAATTGAAGCTTCCACACGAGTAGAGGATGATTCGGAGTTAAAATTTAACAACACCGTGCCAGACCTACTCCGTGGCAACTTCATCGTTCCCGACGTTATACCAGTTGCCCCAAAGGAGGCGATAGAGGTAAATTCATTGATTCAAATATATGAATTTGTTGTACCTAAAAGTAATTGAACTGTATATCGATGGTTAAAGAGCAAAACCATGTATCTCTGTTTGTGATGTCGCAGACTTCCTGTTATGCTTTATTTTCTCTTTGGAAAACTGGTCAGTTTAATTTCTTAAAAACCTGCTCGGTCTTTCTTCTCTACTGGCAGAATATTTCGTATAAATTTCAAGCTATAGATTTAGTGGAATGACATGAGCTATTGTGTTTCAATCGTAGGCTTATGGGAATTTGAAAAAATAAATATGTCTTTTCTTGGGATGATTTCCTTTTATCTGGATTTTTAACGGTAAATGACTATGCACTAACTAAACTTTGAAAATAATACTCTCTCTTTTACTTTCATGTTTTGAGGTACGTACCATCTGAAGGAAGGTTGCTAAAAATTACGCTCAAACTTTTTGAGAAGTTTATAATTATCACCTCGAACATCAATTAAGAAAATACAATAAACTAGGAGGCTGCGCCTCTTGAGCGCTTTCGCAGTCCGACCTCCAAAGCGCTTCGAACCTCAGGCGTTATGCGTTATGCATTACTAATATGATTTTATATTATAGAGCACGATAATTATAATTTTTACACGGAAAAAACAAGTTTAGGATGGGGCCCTAACTAGAGGTAGGGCAGTGAGAGGTAGCTCACGTCCCTACAGATTACAGGCACGAGACCTCCATGAGCTAGTTGCGAACGCTGCCATCGACTGGGTTTTGAGGTTTTAGTTACTGCGCATGCGCAGGAGTAGCGAATAACGTCATTTCTCGCTGAACGCCAGTTGAGGACTGATGCCCGTATGATCAGGTGTCATTGATATGCCGAGAGGGGGAATTGCACTCAAGAGGCGTAAATTCGCCGCCTAAGTCATCTAGGCCTCGTAGCCTAGTGGTTCCGCGCTGGTCTACCATCTCTGCGATGCCGGACCGAATCCATGCTAGGGCATGGATTTTTTACGCTCGGCGTCGAAATGCAGGTAGGGCTGGACCCTACCTTCAGCTTGGGCCTGGCCCTCCGAGGGAGGTTTAGGTGAAGCAATTTCACCTACCCGGGTTTGGGGCCGGGCCCTGCGCTGCAGTACCCGATCCTAAACCCGTTTTTTCCGTGTAGGGTGAAATCAAATGGACTAGACATGAAAATAGAACATTGATACCTTGGAATTTTTTACTCGACCAAATGTGGCTCGACTGAAAGAGCAACTTTTCGTGCCTTACATTCTTATGTCCAGAATTTCAAATTTGCCTTTATAAAATTGTATTGAGGAATGGTATCCTTTTCCAGGTCTGGTATGGACACACTCCAGTGAATTTTGGAACGATCTTCCCTCTCTCAAAGGTGCAAAACAAACCAACGAACATCACATGGCCAGCTTTGAAAAATGCTTTATACACACTCTTGTTATTTGGTATGCGTGAGCATCAAAATCAATTCCTTTAATATGGATCCATTAAATTGCGTTATGAATGTTGACGTCAAAAATCAAAACGTCAAATCTGAGACATTGAATTTCGTCTCGAATTTATTCTTACACGAGAATACCAATTGATTCTATAACCTTAGAATCAAAGATGATAATTTTCGGTTGTGTGGGTTCAATTCTTAGATTTTAAAAATATTATTGTCTTGCTTTGGTAGGTCCAGACCTCGGTGCGATGGACCTATTGACTCGCGGATGGAATCACTGGCTTGTAGTGAATATTCCGGAGAACCGAGTAAATGATGGTGATGTTCATACAGAATATAATTCTATTGATGAAGATCTATACCGTCTCGAAGGTAAATCTTTTCAATCATATTTGTTGTTAGTTTTTGATGTCGCCTTTTTGTTTGATGGCGAGTTTCTTATTCGAATTTGATTTTTTTATTCGGTTCGTGGAAAGTGCCACGTTTTTATCGTTTAGTACAAACACATATAATCACATTACATTAATGAATTTACATTTAATCTTCCATGCAACGATAGAAACTCCTCCATGAATGTGTAACTCATGATGGTAAAACTGAAATTTCGAAGCAACTGAGTGAAGGAGCGCATAATTCTCTTGATGAATAATGTTTCATCTTAAATCCGTAGTAAAATGCACCTGAAGCAATATTTTCAATATTCTGTCCTCTGACTTACTTTTATTTTAACATGTTTTCCGCATTTGAAAGAGCTTGAATTTTGATCGCTTAAACTTTGTCTATAGGTCTGTATAGGCTCCTTTTCTTAGTGTACAAGCAACCGAATAATGAGTCCATTCCTGTACCAAACGCAAATATTAAAACCAGGTATGGATAATATTTGTTACTCTCTCTGGCCTTTCTCCTATTCCCATCCTCCCCTCCATCATTTACCCTTCCCCTATCCCCGTCTCTCTCTTTTATTACTATTAGGTTTTGCTGAATGAAGTTATGAGATGATGCAATGGCACACATGAACCGATAACATTGTGTGGATTTTTTTTTTCTTTGACAACCAGGATCTCAGCATAGTCACGAGAGCATAGGCAACACTAATGAAACTAATATTTACATTGAAGGAAATGCGATATTCAATGAAAATATAATCAAAATTATTCTGATGCAAAAAATTATTCTTGTTTCTGTAACAACCGATGGACCGTTTCCCGTTTTTACTATGACTCAAGGACTCTACGTCTACTCATTCAAAGGGATTTTTCCCGCTTAAAGGCAAATCTAATGGGGAGCAGCTGAGCTCAGAGCGTCGTCTGGACTTTTAAGTCCAAAATGTTCCACCATAAATTTTTTCGATTTTTTCCCAGTATTTTATCTTTTGACAATTTTTTACTCAGTCGAAAGTTTTCATTCCGACCTCCATTTTAATATGTAAAAGTTTGGCATTTCTACTATACCCATTACCTATTCTGCCGTGCTGAGGAAGAACGCCGTATGAGCCTTCAGGCATTGCCAAATTTCCTCTGGCAAATCACTCATTTTCAGGACAATTTTTGGATATTTTTCTGTCGATTTCTCAGATAATTATGTTTGTAGTTTGATCTAAAGTGTCTGAAAATTTCAAGGAAGAATATGCATAACAAAACTCAAAAATACATGGTTTATTCGGGGAAATGTGGCAACTCTCGAATGTTCATACGGCGTTCTTCCTTAGCACGGCAATATTGGACCACATTTTGCAATTTGGAACTACAATCATTGATTCGGTTTAGAATAAGCATTTGCGCCATTAGTTTCCATATGCACATACTTTTTTCTTACGGATGAGCCAGAAATTTTAGTTCTCAATTGCAAAACGATGCCCTATTAATCGTGCTTGTGCGATCGATGTTTATTTCAGAATGCCACTACCAAATCTACCAACACTGTTCTGTATTGGTGAATTCGCAAAAACACATAATTTTGGACCGCCTACCGCCGCAAACTTCTTCCATGTCGAAGGGACGGATAAAATTTTCGAAGATTAAGTTGAATTCACTTCAGCTGAGGTCAGACATGCATCGTTCAATGCCACTGAAAGTTTTCGAAATATGTTATCAAAATTTAAATAGGTTTTTTTCTCTTTTACTTTGTACCTCAATTCATAATTTTCAATCAAGTATTAATAAACCGTTTAAACAGATCAGTTATCACCAAATTAATTTTATTTGCAATTCATTAATTTGCTTGAGACCAAAAAGCCAATATCTGGCACTCCTAAAACCTACGCTCCATAAAGGGGCAAGCAAAGGCGCTCGATAGTATCCCCGACCAAAAGAAAATAAATAATCAGACAAAGAGCATTAACGTTTTCCTTCATTAAACTATTGCCAAGTTCTGGAGGGTTAGAAACATATTGTTCTATTGTTTCTGTTTCCCTTAAACATACTGTCAAGATACTTTGTAAAAATGTAAGGCAATCCACATGGATCCAAATCTCGATGATACGAAATAGCTTTATTGCATGCGTTACATATGTGTTATTCCGCCATTTTTCTTTTCATCGAGTATACTGCTAACGAGTACATTTAAAAAGAGGAACTGAGAATGTCTCTCGCCTCTGCATGTCCACGAACGGAAAGGAAACACGGCTATTTTCGATGTTCAAGGAAAGCAACCCCCTCTATTACGCTTATCTACTTATTGCTGCCATTAAAAATGGGAATACGAGGTAATAACGTCGCCATATTATTTTTAGTCCTATTTTCCTTTTTTTGTTTTTACCGGAAAAAAACCACGGTCCTTGATTCTATATCATAGCTATTACGATAGTTATTTTGGTTTTTTACAGTGAAAATTAGAAGGGAGTCATAAATAATAACGCGTCGTCTAAGTGTCGCAGCGATTTTAGCGTTCGTCCCGGCAGCGAGGGTCGGCAGGGCGGTGAGGAGATCTTCGCAGTTTGACGCGCCTTCAATCCGGCGGAGCTGCAACATGCTTACACCCGTGGTCAAATAGTTGTATGTCACGCCTGCCGTAAACGAACTCGAACATCGATGGTTCCACGCGAATAGGAGCTTATTTACCTGGATTGCAACGTTTCAAACCACAGTTAATGCTTCAATTTCAATCAATATTTTTGAAAAGATACGCAGAGATTTGCTGACAAATTTTCAAGCATTTTTCGAACGATTTT
Source organism: Bemisia tabaci (assembly GCF_918797505.1). Taxonomy (NCBI): domain Eukaryota; kingdom Metazoa; phylum Arthropoda; class Insecta; order Hemiptera; family Aleyrodidae; genus Bemisia; species Bemisia tabaci. The sequence goes on from NC_092795.1 coordinate 51,388,842, forward strand.
CATTGAAACCACGGGAAATTTTGTCGCCACATTATATTTAGTCCTATTTTCCGTTTTTTTTTGTTTTTACCGGAAAAAAACCACAGTCCTTTTGATTCTACATCGTAGCTATTACGATAGTTATTTCGGTTTTTTATAGTGAAAATTAGAAGGGAGTCATAAATAATGACGCATCTTCTAAGTGTCGCAGCGATTTTAGCGTTCGTCCCGGCAGCGATGGTCGGCCGGGCGGTGAAGAGATCTTCGCAGTTTGACGCGCCTTCAACCCTTATGTATTTATGGAAAGATATAATCTCTCTGGCCCAGTAGCAGCAAACTTCATGGTTGGACTAAAGGAGAACGAAATACATCTAGCGAAGTCAATTTTTCAAGAGGAAAGGAACTGAGTGTTACTTGTTTTTTCATTTTTTCATAGTAAAGCTGGATTTTTTTCACTGTCATTATCATTATTGCAAATAGACGCGTGTGTATTGTTCGAATATGACTATAAGGATAAACATTAGGAAAAGAAGGACATGCTTTTTGTAAGATACCTTTGCCAACGATGAGAGACCAACGCATGTTTGATTCTCCAAAAAAGCGAAATATATTTGAGATTTTTTGAAATCATTCATTTTAAAATTTTGATCTTTGACTTTATTGTTGATTTTGATTTTATCCCGACTCTGTTTTTTTCCCAAAAGCATTCATTCGCTCGTATTTTTTTTACCTGAAGAAAAATAAAACTCACATGCTTCAAAATTCTCCTTCACTCCTTTCGTGACGAGAGCCGTTTTGAGGTTTTATTTGTAAAATCACTGACGAAGAAAAGACTATTTTCAGAGTTTTTTTTTCTTTTTCATGACCTGACAGCGATTTTTATCATAGTAAATCTCTCTAACCGAGAATTTTAGCTAAACATACAGTAGATTTATAGATGTGTGTGTGCGGGAGCGTACGTTTCTAACCTGGTTTAGATGGAGGAATTGATAGTCATACTTTTTTATTATGACCCGCTTTATCATGCAAGCGCATCTTCACATAATCGGACACAATAATTCGACACAACGGTTTCAAAAAGGTGTCACATTTGAACGTGTAAAGTGTTGATTTGTTTCCAAATAATAGTAATGAAACGATGCGACGTTTGTGTAGTTTCGGTTGAAAATGTATTCTTATTATGTGATATTATGTGATGAAGGATAAAACATAAATACTCAAAAGATGAGTGTACGACGGCGGATCAATTGGCCTACAATTACTATACATCAAATGTATCCTCTTCTGGTGACTTTATTCCTCATATTTAAATCAATTCTCGCTGTTGTGGAACTGACTCCAGAGCAAATACGGGAGGAATTAGTGAAATCAGAAATAATTCCCGACGTCATAGTGCAGCCCCCTCAAAATGTGGTGCAGGTGAATGATTATTTCTCGTTTTTAATTTCAGCGTGCAGGGTTTACGCCACAATCGAGCGGTGAATAGTTCAAATTGGACTGCATTTTGCAATTTGGAACTACAAATTCTGGCTCATCTGAAAAAAGACATTTGTGCATAGGGAAGCTAATGGCACGTACGTTGTTTTTAAACCGGGCTAGAATTTATAGTTCCAAATTGCAAAATGCAGTCCAATTTTACTTCATGGCATGGGAAGAATTTAATTTCACATAAGATGATTGCTCATCCGACGCTACTTTTGCATTAAGATAAATTTTTACCTAAGTTTTAAAGAGCATGCATTAATTCCTTAATTTTCCTTCATTGCCTTAATTTTGCGAAGAAACAGTTTCAAGATTTACAGAATGGAAATAAAGAGATGGCCTTGTTTTGAAATAAATTTAGCGATGAATGGAACATTTTCTTACTTTCCTCCTAAGTCGGTAGGTAGATACATGAAACCTCCTCGGTGTTAGTTTTAGTTCGCTCTTTTTAGTTGAATCCATAATACACCGATCGAGGTCGTTAATTTTAAAAAAGCAAGCCTGACGCAAATGTACCCCACTGACCGATTCCTCATGAATATTCCGCGAGATTTTTAGTGGAACTAAAAATCATACAAAATTCAAAGCAATTTACAGCTTTTGCGATTAAATTTTATTTATTTATTTTAAATTTCACCTCGAAGTTTTCAATTCGTCATTCATTTAAGTTACATTCGGCGGTGAGAACACTGATTGTGTCAAATATTTGACCGATCAGTCCGGGGACTGGCTGTCCAGTTCACAGACTTGACGATAACATTGGCTAGTTCGTGGACTGAGCAACATGGGCGGCCAATCCGCGGACGGGGCGAACAAATTCGGCCACCGGATTGGGCAATCTTGCTGACTGGGCGTTGCAAAGAGCAACTCCATTCGCAACAAATAGTGTCCTAAACTCAATGAAAACTGTAGAAAAACAAGGGGAAACGGGAAACAAGGGGAAACGGGAAACAAGGCTAAAATACACAATTAAAAGAAACCGAGATTTTTTTATTCAAGACTGAGTCATTTTCAGTCGGAAATACAATAAAAATTTTAAAAAAAACGAGATCGGGATCGGAAACGAGACGGGATCTGAGAAAAAGGATAATCACATTGGTTATCGTTTTCCTCAGATCCCGGCCACCATCATGTAGGGCTTAGGTTTTCATCGTTTTTTTTAAAATTTTTATTGTAGTTCCGACTGAAAATGACTATCAGTTTTGAGCCGAAACGTTGCGGTTTCTTTTAATTGTGAATTTTAGCCTTGTTTCCCGTTTTCCCCCTTGTTTTTCTATTGTTAAAATTGTCTCGGACTGCTCCATAAAAATTTTTATCGAAGGGTAAAGGAGGAGCCGCGGTTGATTTTTGATTTGCTGTAATTTACCATAATGTATTGTTGATAAATCAGGTGCAATCAGGAGGTAGAAAAATGTATTTGAAACTCGATTTTAATGCGAGAAGGATACAATTGAATTCATTTTGTTCATATTATTCCGAGTTAATTCTCCTTTTCTTTTATAATAGGTTACTTACTTGAAATGGTTTGTCTTAAAGAATTACGTCAATTTCGGAACAATCATAAAAGCGAATAAACTACAATCCCCTCCCGCGTCGATCAACTGGCCTTATGAGAATAATACTTATTATAGCTTAATTTTGACAAGTAAGTATGTTTTTTTTTTTTTTAATATTCATGACCCCATAAGCTAATTAGTGGAGGAAATTTCCACATTCAGTTACTTCGTTGGGATCCTGTGATCTATACCATAAATGTCCGCACATGAAGAAACGGATTGACAAGCCGTAAAGCTACATAAACGGGGAATGGAAGCACCGTAGTGCGGTCACAGTCACACATCGAATTACAAAGGGTGCAAATTACTTTATATGTCCATTAACCCAAACACCCCATATAAGTGTGTAGAGTGTAGAAACCTGATTGCCATCAATACCCTCTAGGACACGCCTGAGAGTGAATTTATTTTGTATTAGGTCTCCAACTGATTTCATTTAGGCACATTTCTGATTTTAACTCAGTCCTGAATTAAAAGCTGGGTAATTGACCACTTGTATAATGGCATTGCTAAACACTAACGTAGCTCTTCGGAGAAAATAGTGCGAGTGCAATGGCAGGCTTCTAATTTTCAATTTGAATTATTCTCAGAGCAGTCACAGTGAGAGGGTGTATAGTTTTAAATAAAGATGATTTAGACTCAAAATATGAGAAAAAAAGGGTAACAATGACTAAAATGCAGCTCTTTAAATCGCCGGAGTGGAAACAAAACACCATTTAAATGATCTGAATGATCTGTACAGGCACATAAAGCTCCTCACGATTAGTGATCATTCCGAAAGTGTTGCCGAATTGTGTACGACCCTTTGCGGTACACTGGAAAAAAAAATCGCTTGGATCTAGAGCCCAGATTCTTAATAACATTGGCAAGAAAAAATAATATTGATTCAAGCGGACTTTTTACTGGAATCAAAAGGAAATCTGCCTATATCAAGAGGCTCGGCTCTTCGATTCAAGGAAAAATCGGATTGAATCGAGAGTATTTTTATTTGTCAATATTATTAAGGGTCTGGACTCTAGATCCAAGCGACTTTATTTCTTCCAGTGTACCTTTACCTCAATACTTGCCAGGATCATACATATCTGCTCTACAAGGTCTGTTGAACACTAGAACATGTCTAACAATACAGCAACGCTATCGTGACGATAAGTGAAGATATCTTCGTACCTTCGTAAATCATTTGAATATTTATGATAGTGCTTCATTTTTATTGGGGGTCAAGAATTTTTTCAACATCTTTTGGTGAAGATGAATTTTTATAAGAATCCAGAACGTTCCGGAGTTCAAATCAAACAAGTTTCAGCATTGGCACATGGGTTTGTTTTATTGTTGCGTCACAGAATGGGTCAGTAGCGCTGGTCACAGAGTCGTGTTTTAATGCTTGATCCTTGTAGATTAGTATTAAGACCTGTCGAAACAGCAACTTTCTAAGTTCAACATTCACCGAGATATCGCAAAATTCGGTTAATAAAGTCATCCACCGCGGCAGTGACACTCTTGGTTTCTTCCGTACTGCTTTCATCAGAGTTTCACGTTGGGTAACCATAGTGCAAATGGGTGTCTCACCAATTGATGAAAGTAAGGTGGAAGAAACCAAGGGTGTCACTTCCGTGGTGAGTGACGTCTTAAATCAAATTTTTCAAAACGAAATATCTCGATTACCTAATATTGAACGTAGAAAGTTGCTGTTCAGACAGATCTTATTATTTTTAGCGAACCTACCAGAATCAAGAATTAAAGCCCGATTCTGTAACCAGCATATCAGACCCATTTGTTGCCTCTCTATGAAAAGAAGGCAATCCTCTATTTCCACATGAGCCCCAAAAAGCATAGAGTTGTACGGAGAACAGGGCTCAGGTTGGAACATGTGATATGCGTTCACGTCAGAGAGGCGACAGATTGTAGAATACCTTTGACATTGTTCTAGGTCCTGACGCTCCATCAAGGGCATCACCGAATCTGAGAGAATGGCAGCACTGGATTGTAGGAAATATACGGAAAAATGAGTGGCAGGAAGGGCTAACTCTTACCGAGTACAGAGCCCCAGGGTTTGTTCGTAACACAGGTAAGCCCGTCGGAATCGTATATTGATAAACAAATAGATAATTAGCCGGCCAGGTTAAAATAAGAATTTCACATCAAAATACCTAATAAAAATGGAAATATTGGTACCAATGAAAAAAGTATATTTCGTAAAAATGATGACGTAAAAACTCTCAAGATTGGCTAAACAAAACTTTAACGATTTGACTTTCGTCGTAGAAAGAGTGTAGTTTTGTTTATACTTCCAAACTTTTAAAATTTCAGGTCTTCATCGGATGGTATTTTTAGTTTTCAAGCAACCGAAAAAGTTATCTTTCTCAGCGCACACAAGACGGAAAAGGTGAGTCTCTGATTTTCTTGATAACTGTAAAAATCAATATTTAAATCATGGTCAGAATAATCTTAGAATAGGTGATAGTAAATTATTCCCTGGCTCCAATCAGAATCAACCTCAAGCCACAGAAGTCTTTGCTCGAAATAAGACGCTACTTGAAACCTCTCTGATTTGAGATCTTCTTAAAGTTTCGGCAGTTAAATGGACACAAAAAACTGCTCTTGAGAAGAGATTTCAAGTCGAGGAAGTTTCAAGGATAATTTTAAAACTTTGGTCTCAAACTAAATAATGAATCCGAGACTGCTCTCGAGGAATGTCGTTTTGCATTTTTCAATTAGTTCGGTATAGTTGATCTCAAGTGGAGAATATTTGGTACATTGTAATTAACATCCTCTTTGAACAAAATTGACAAGTTCTTTGACCTCTCAAAAAGCAGCGAATGTATTCATTCGTATAACAGATACAGTAGAAATGAATCAAAGAGGGTCAACTCATTCTTTGAGATTGTATATTTTAGCTAATTTTTGAGAGATTGTCTTCCATAATTTTTTAAACATAATATGGGAACACACAAGGTAAATGACGTGCGTTGATGACGGCGCAGAAATATATTTCGTCGTCGTATACGACTATTAGTGCTTGATGGATGTTCGTGTTGCATCTGGAAAATTGAAGGCGCAATGGCCCGAGGCGCGAACTCGCAATTCATTCCTCTGTGCTGATAATGAGGTGTCGATCTGATTTATGGGAGAAAATTTAAAAAACGAGACCCAAATACGTCTCTAATACCTTTCGCTGTTTTGATTCTCGATTTTTTCCTTTTTTCAATATGATGCCCATACTTGTTTTAGTGTCAATTTGACTCGGCCTGGGATTTCTAGGGGTGGTTGTCAGATCATTTCTCTGACTCGATTTTATTCTTCTTTTTCAATTTGATGTTTCATTATTTTTTTATGGTGTATTTTTTTACCTACAATCTAAAGCTCGTAAAGCCCCCATACAATCTGGGGGAGTGTTTTTGGCAAGCTTCAGGTAAATTTGACCCGGGTTGGGCATCTGAATATTAATGTACAATACTTATCAACACTTATAATTTCACTTATTAAATCAATGCAATTGTATTATGACACGAAATGGGTTCTCATCAAAGGCTTGCATGTAATATCCTCTGCATTCAATAACCTGATTTACTTATTTAGTTATTTATTTTTTCAGAGTTTTAAGGAGTTATTTTTCAACGCAAGTGTTCTCGGCCAAACACAATCTAAGCATAGTGGCGGCCAACTATCTTCAAATAGACTGTGGTTCTCCGGATGAAGAGACTGAATCCTAGATGAACGAGTTTAAGTAAGAATTCATTTTGTAACTTTAACAAAACAGTGAAGTCCTTATAGTCCTTACAACCGAAGAAGGAAGAAGTAATGTTCCAAAACTTTATTTAAGACAACGGAGAGACGAACGGTAAAATGGGGATGAAGTTAAAAAGGAAAAAAAAAACAAAGTTATTAAAATAAAATTTAGTGAAACTTGAAGTATGAATACAATAACATATAGCGATTTTATTTTCTTGCCATTTTAAACACATATGTATCATGGTCACTTTACATTATTTGAGTGTATTTCAAGTGGTTGTTTTAATCTTTAAAGTCATTTTCGTATAATATCAATATTTCGTAACGTAAAAACTTCAAATGTGAATTGACTTTGTGAAACGTTTTATTTTTTAATCCACTCTTACTGATGCTGTATGTATGAATGTAAATCTAACGCTAACGCTAACGCTAACGCTATATATGTTCTATATGAATTATATGAAAACAATTAAAACAGGATAACCTCCCTCTTAAAAACTTAACTTGAGCGTCTCGAGAACGAAAAATATATCACTCTAGTTAAGGACACTTTTCGTCTATGTACTCGTGTACTCTCTGTACACTGCGCATCCTTTTCGGATATGTTGCATTTGAAACCACCCTGAATGAAATGTTGACAAAGTATCAATACATTGATCACCATGTTTTTAAATCTAACTCAACTACATCTTTTCCTATGAAAGAAAATTAAATTTTAAAAAAAAAAAAAAAAAAAAAAAAAAAAAAAAAAAAAATTAGAAGAGAATTTTATAAAAATTAAATGTAACTTTGATCATTACCTGTCATGATTAATGAGTAAAAAGTTCCATTTTCATGTTTCCATTCTATCTTATTCGGTTTTTCTAAAGTGTCAATAAAATCTAAAGCATCGCCAGGATTCAAAACTTTACCATTGATTTCTACCTATGCATCGAAGCAGGGAAAAATTATATCATGAAAAGTTTAATTTCAAAGATTTTGGTTCCCTATAAAGTTACAGAAACTATACAATTCCAATTTAATTTGGCCTCATCAAGTAACATGTGCCATTTCTCATTCATTATAGGTCCAAAAAATGCGCACGTATGTGATGGAAGAAAAAAGGAAAGAAAAACTATGATCAAAACATCAACTTTACGCGCTCGTGTTAACTTAAAAAATTGCTCCAAGTGCTAGATATATTTTTTATAGAATATCTCCTTCTGACCTTGTATCAATGTCCTCACAGAGCTAAGACAAAATAAGTAGACTAAAAATAAACACATTCATGTTTGACAGGAACAGTAATGAACATTTCATTTTATTCACATCTATTATTGAAGGTTGTCACTAAAGTATGTATAAAAAATTTCACTGGGTCCTATCCATAATTCCTAATTTCGCTTTCTACTTTCTACTCTCTACTTTCTCCTTTCTGTCTTTTGGACGATCGTAAAATAAAGCTTGGGCCATTGGGTTAATATCAAAACGGACACGAAACGTTTCAATGCATCAAAGTAAATTGAAATTTACGATTATCTCAATTTTACTTCCCTCATCTCCTTAAAATCATGTAAAATGCATTTTTTTGCTAATTTTTTTTTTCTTTTAAAAAAAAAATTAGCTTTACGAAATTCAGCATATAAGAACTTACATGTAAACATTGATCTGGGGCAACTTTGAGCAAATCGGGGATTATTTCATGCATTTTCAACAGTCTTTCAAAATTCCCAGTATCGCAATGGAGCCCTTTGTCTGTAGCCATCGAAAAGAACATCGGTTGCATTGTTGTCATGAGACCATATACTAAGGGAACGTGCATCGTAAACATGTCGTTGAATGTTTCCCTCTGAAAAAAAAAAGTCAATTTAAAAGTATTTCAAAAGGGTGTGGCTTATTTTTATACTAAAAAGGAAGGTTGGAAAAATTTAGATCCTCGGTTTCCAATGGGCGTCAATACATTGAAAAAAAAATCCCGTAAAGTTTCAAACCAATTGGACCATTTTAAAACTCGCGCTGACGACAAAAATCTTGAGTTGTCAATTTTTACAATTGAATAACTGTTCCTTTGATCAAGAACTGCTTTTTCTGCGAGAAAAACGCGTCGTAGGAAAAAATACATCGGTGCAGAGGTAAAAAGCGTGCAATTTTATAAAAAAATTTCTTCGAAGTGAAATTCTTTTTCAAAAATATCACTTGAAGTGCATTCACTCGCACATATATTTCCCCTCGGGTCGGGAAAAATTTTGCTTGCTCTGCTCTCTAATTCGCAGGTTTCCCCAGTTGCTTTTGCGTAGAATTTTTGTAAATTTTCTGTAAATTTTTAAAACAAATAAAGAAAATTTGTAGAAAATTTTAATGAGAAATGTTGCTGTTTAGTTTGTTTCTTTTTGTTTTTTTGTTTTATTTTTTTAAAAAAATGAATAAACTAAATAATAAAATAAGGGTGTAGGTATGCAACGTTTCAATCGGAGATAAATAGCTTTTTTATTGCGTGTAGCCATTCATATTGGCTATTTAGTGTAGGCATCTAGGGTAGGCGTTTGTGAGATAACTATTCGACCACAGGTGATGCCCATATTGCCGCTAACTGGAATTGAAGGCGCGTCACACTACGAAAATAACACGACCATGCACTCTGCACTCTGTGCTGTCTGGCAAGGTGCGGTGATAATAGCCCTGCTGAACTGGAACCACGCGTCATATCATTCTCGACTCGCGTTTTCTTGACGTTCTTACCGAAATGTAAGGGAAAATATGTATCTTAATCACAACGGTTCAGAAAACGGACCATGTTTAATTTTGTGTTTTTTTTTTTTTTTTTTTTTTTTTTTTTTTTTTTAAAAAAAAAGGAATAACTTACCAAAGTAATCATATTCGTCGTCTCCCGCTACAAAACATTGAAAAATCTCGGGAATCTCAGAATTGGCCAATATTAGCCCTTATCAAAACAGCTCCTATAAGAAGTTTAGACAGTAATTTTACTTTAAAAGCCAATAGGGAACACATTTGAAACACCCTTTCAGAATAATTAATTGAAAGTCGAGTAAGCCTCAGCGTCAAATCCGCACTAGCTATTCATTATCCAAGCTATTACATTAGCATTATATTAGCTATTCGATTCCATTATCCAAATCTAAATGAAAAATGGGAAAAGCAATCACTTCTCTCAAATGAAAAAACTGAGCATTCTCATTATTGTCAGGCCATCACATTCAAAAGACACTTAGTCACACACGATATTCAATTCTCTTTCAGTGACTGAGGCAAAACTTGCAACACCCCACAATCCGTATTTTTTCATTCGTTTCAGACTCACGGTAATTTAATTCTATGAGTGATTATGTGAATGTTACATCGTTGGGAAGTTGACTTTGTCTTTGTGATTACCGTTATCAGAATGACTATTCGAACGCAAACATTCGTCGAGAAAAGAGTACGCAGTAGAGGAAGGCAAAAATACTTTTTTCAGGCTTACTTTACAGGCAACCGATACTTTTTTTACGTGCAGGAACCGCTTGTTTATGTTTTTCTATTCTATTAAGCATGGTCAGATGACTTGTTTTGAGGGGAAGGGGTAAATCAACCAAAATGCATGATTATAATTATGGCATTCGTTGAATAAAAATTGATGCGTGTTTATCCTATAGAATGTTATGGTAGAATGATGAAGTAAGAGGCGTGACTGTAAACGGGTTTGGTTCCAATGCTCTGAACGAGAGTTGATGATAGAAAATGGAGATAAGGAAGAAGAGAGACACGTTTCAAACATAAGTAATCGGTCTGATTTAGTAGATGAGGACGACGATGTGAAGAATTAGTGACAGCTCGTTTTTAATCTCACCAATTCCCAGAATGGATCCCGTTTAATCAAACTAAAGGCACCCAAATTATTTTCAGGTATAGTCTCGCCTTTTTTTACATCTGATTCTTATTTCTTTGCGAAGTGCAAAATCTGTTTTATTTCCTCTGCCAAAATTTATTTTAAAATTTTTGAAATTGCATGCAAAATTGGAGATTAAATACTTAGTTATCAAATTCTCAAGATTCGGAATTTTTGAAAACGATCAGTATCACTATTTATTGAAGTTGTAAAACATCTCCTTTATTTCCGTTCATTACGATATATAATTTTAACCAAGCGCTAAATTTTCGAAAAACTGAAAGAGTGCGTGTATATCTTCACTGTAACTTTTAAAAACATTTTTTGTTCGAAAAATAACCAACGTATTTCCTCGAAATAAGCTCTAAATGCCTTATTTGAACGATCTTACGAATATCTTATTTGTATCGTACGTGTTGATGTGCTTATGTACGCTGAGTGATCTTTCACTCTTGTCCAGTGTCTATCACTTGTCTCAGATATGTGTCAGTTGAAAATAAGAAACGTCTGGTACGTAATTTTGTAAATTCTATCTCGTTAACTACAATAAAATCCTGAGATTCTAAAAAATTTCCTGATTTTACTATCAACACAGTACACATATTTCCATTTGGCTTACAGCTCTCAAAGGTTAGTAATTCATTTATGTCATTATGCCAATTCTCACTCTTCTTATTTATATAGACTACGCAGCCCGACGTGATGTAAAAATTGATACAAAAAATTGAGATGAAAGCTGCAAAACGTTTAAAACATGTAAACCGTGCGAAAACGACCGATCCCTTCCTCAGCGGAGATCAAATTTCCGGAATGATTTAAAATTAAGTCATAACAAATTTCGACGCGATAATTTCGTTCGTTCTATTTTCTTTTTATTAAACCAAAATTAATTTAATGTGATTCAAGTTTCAGAATCGCTGCATTGTTTTTACATCGTCCGACTTTCTGAATCGTTGCAATCAAGATAAAGATTTACCCTTTAATTGGGGTAAAAATCGGGCAGGGATACAGTCAAAAGAAATGACGCGTGGACCTAGTTTTGCGGCGATTTTAGCGTCGCGTAGGTCAGGGAAAGGAGTGCGGTCGAGTTTCGTCTCAATTGTCGGTTCATCTTTACAGTGTAATGGACCTTCAATCCAGCTAGCAGCAGTGTGCCTATACCCGTAGTCGCATAGTTATCGCAACAAACTCTCGCATTACGTTTGGTGCAATGCGAGAAGTATTCACGCGGTCTTGTAGGCGCTAACATGCGCTTGACGCCGACCGCACTGTTTGGCGCAATGCATGAAGTATTCCTGCAGTCTTGCAGGCGCTGATATAAGATTGACGCCGACCGCACCGTGTTCGGCGCGATTATTCGAACTCGCGTTAAAATGATCGCGGCATCGAACAATGCAATTTTTGTCCTCGGTCAATCACTTCTGTCAAAAACATGTCATCAATCAAAAAGAATGCTCAATGTATGTTGACAGGTGTTCAATCTTATCAGGAGATGCGTGGAGCATGAAGTTCATTCTCGCAGGGATATTTGTATTGAGATGTAATTTTTATTCAAATTTTGCACAAGGTGCCACTACAACTAGACAAACAACTTTTAAAGATCACTCAGCGCACGTAAGCACATCAACAAATTCGATACACACATCAACTACCACACCGGGGCCAATTGCTTATGAGCTTCACAGGGATAAGATAATTCCAGATCTATCAACCTTGGACAAATGTCCGCAGCGTGTTTTAAAGGTTTGTAATGTCTCTATTCTTTTGTTTAAGCTGATAGTAAAGCCTATAAAGGGTACTTTTTATGTGCTTGAAGTAAGTGAGTAAATTAACGACTGAATCCGGAGAGACAATACAAAAGAGCACATTCAAAAAGACTTCGTCTAACGAACGTCTAACGAAAACGTCTTGACTTAACTCTTAGATGTCCTAAAACTTTTTTATACGCTGAGTCCTAAGTTAAGTCAAATTGACCCGCATTTACATACATTAATTTGGATAATTTTTGAAGTACTATCTACGTTATTAATGTTTTTGAAGATAAATAATAATTTTCCTAAAATTTCACCGTTTTTGGTAATAACATACTGGCGTTTTCTAACTCTCTCCCCTTTATCTGCCATATGTAACTCTTCAGAAGAGATAGTAGGGTCAATTTGACCCGGCTCGGGGACTTCTAAGTTTAGTTTCCATAAAGAATTCTCTGACTCTTAATTTTTTACTATTCTCCCAATTTGATTCTTTTCTCGTGTATTTGTAGACATTTTTCTAAAGCTCGTATACATTGGTACCATATCGGCACATAACCCACAGGCCACGTGTTTTTCGTAAGGTTCGGTTCAATTTGGCGCAGCTTGGGCATCTAGTAATAGTGTGAAACAACCCTCATTTTCAACCGAAAAAAAAGCCAAAAAAGTTGTCGTTGACTCGTTTTCATAACAAGACCGAGACTCACGTTGCATTATCAATCAGTCAGACCATCTTTAAAAGCTAGCGATATTTATTTAAAAATCTTTTGTTTATTCAATTTTTTTTACATGTCTATGTTTAAATTTCAAAAATATGCGAATCTTGATTTGCCCCGCCATTGTCCATGTCCATCTGCTGTAATGTATTTTCTGAATGGAAAAATATTTAACGTCATTTCTTGAGAAATTCCCTGATTTTTCTATTTCGTGGGAGAAATATTCTGAGAAAATGACCAACAATAGTGTTGGTTCACCCTGCTTGAATATGATGGAATGGGAAAAGAGATTTTGAAACTTATCAAACAAGTTAAAGGTGTTTGCTGTTTCATCTTCAATGTCTTTTCGTTTAATTTAGTTAATTCTCTTAATTCTCTCAAAGAAATCGTGGCAGCTTTCTGCGTTTGTGTTTCCTTCATGTTAGGTGATTTATGAAGAAGATGGTTATGGCGCCGTTTGTTATGGTAATACCTTGAAAGCGGCTACAGCTCATGCCGCTCCAGAGACAGTAGCGTGGAAATGCGAGAATCCAGATGAGGCCACATTCTACACGATAATTTTTGTCGGTATGTACTGAATTAACCATTATACTATACTTTAAGCACATGTGCGTATAATACGTCACTTACGCTTCGCAATTCTTTCATGTGTTGCTCTACATTTCCTCGATGATCGGCGCGTGCCACTTGGTAGAATGGCGCAAAACTGTAACAACCAGCGCCGCGATGTTTCGGAGAGCGCAACAATGTAATGCTTCTTGCTCGCTCTCAAATTTAAGGAGCGGCACCGAGGTTCCTAGATATATTTTCCCCTTTACCACCGAGGGCGCTTAAATATAAGTATGACGTTCAGCTTAGTCCTTACGTTTTCAGTTTTAGTTTGTGTATTCGTCCCGCATACACTGAAAAAAATTCTCGGCGTTTTTACCAAGGTCCGTTGGTACCTTTACCATCTCACTTTTCTTACCAATTATTGGTAATTTTACCAAGACAAGACTGGTAGGCTTACCTAAAAACCGGTATTTTTACTGTTGTTCTCAGGTAAGAATACCACTTTTATTGGTAATCAATTCCCAGTAACTTTGCCATTTTATCTCGATAATTCTACCACAGTCGATAAAAAATATTGGCGTTTTTACCGGGGTCCAGTAAAATTACCGAGAAAGTCAATAATTTTACCGAGATTTCTCGGTAAAATTACCAATTCCATAAATGGTAATTTTACCAAGAAAAAACTGGGATCGAATGGAGCCCTGAATTCTTGGTAATTTTACCCTTTTCTTAGTAAATACACCGAGATTTTTTTTTCAGTGTAGATAAATGATAAGATTTAACACCGAAAAAAAAGGATGCTGATTTAACATTCTGGATGTATAAAAGTGTGTGACAGCTCACAAAACGCTGAATTGACCGCTACAGCAGTTACTTTAGCTATGTCAAGATGTAAAACTAACTGCTATGTCGGTTAATAAGTTCACGTTATAAAAAACTGATTTGAAGCGAATACACTTTTCTTTGAAGTATAATCTTAAAATACGTTTTATGAATTTCATTCGACTACTTATGTACAATTATCATACAGATCTTGATGCGCCATCGCGAAGTAACCCGGTGGACAGAGAATGGTTGCATTGGATCGTTGGGAACATCCCTGACAATAGGTTGCATTCAGGACAAACGATAGCAGAGTATATAGGACCAACTCCAATGCACGGAAACGGTACAAAACATATATGCATTTTACTTTGAATTCGGAATCATGGATCTAATTTTTTAAAAATTCTATTGAGCATCTGGATAAGAAGATTTTAGTTACAAATATGTTTAGATAAGAGTTATTATCGAACGCACAAAAGTAAGCTTTTTAACAAATGTTTCATGGATGACGGAAAAACTAGTCGTGATGGCAATGTCATCTATGATGAAACCCGAAATTTGAATTTAGTAGAAGTGATATATTCGTTTAAATGGAGATTATAAAATTAAGGGTGTGGATGAACAGCTTGCATGCAGTAGTAATCGAATGATGAAAAATAAACAGGCAAATGCAGTTTTAAAACCTTTCTTGACCTTTAAATTAGAAAATCTGAGAATTATTCTTTCTCGTATGTGACTACACTGTGAGGACGCACATTAAGGTGAATCTTCAGCAGCGCGTAGTGAGAAATTTGTCCGCGCAGAGGGCGCCAGCGCTGTGTTTTGATTTTAAGGGTCACGTCATTAGAGTACGTACAGCTTGACGTGAGTCCTTGAGCTTGTATGAAAATCAAAGAAAAATCTGTTAATATCAAAGAGTCACATGTTCTATGACATTTATCTTCCTTTTGACACTAAATAAGATGATATAAAAGTAATTTCTGAAGCTCCATAACTCGATCCCAGAAAAAAGTAGGGTTAAGCAAAATGACCACGATGCGACCAATCACGAGCGATCTCTTTCAGTAGTTACAGCTATCTCTCTCCCACCGTGAACTCCCCCTCTCGCACTTACAGCCATCCCATAAGAGAAGCTGGGATCAAGTTTTAGTTTTTATTATTAAACTTTCAAAGTTCGTGTTTGTTTTTAAAAATTCCAGACATATCCTGCCAGAGCTCATGAGTCTTAGAATTTAGTGTATTTATCGTGATAGTTAAATAATCACTATGATTTCGGAGACCAATTTTAGCAGCGCAACGTGGTGGATTTTTTCAGAGGTACAGCTGGAGACTCACATTAAACGATGAATATGCGTAAAAGCAGACCAATACTTTTGAAACCACAAATATATCTCAACTTGTTTCCCAAAGGTAGAACGGAACCACATCTGTTATTTTTTGACTCGTAATGCCTATGATTGATATGAAAGATTTCGTAAATTCAGTTAGATGATCTCAAAGATAACAATCACCGATACGCCTTTACATTTTTCAGGTACTCATAGATTTGTATTCCAACTGTTTCTGCAAGAAAAAGGAAAGATCCACTTTGAAGATACCTATCTGACCGCTAGGTAAAATATTTTTCGTTTATTTTCTCTATGCTACAACCTTTGAAACTTTCTAGTGCGATTAAATACTAGACAAAAAATAAGTATAAATCTCTCATGACCACAAAATATTCTGTGGAAAAAGAGCCATGCAAAAAGAGGCTATTCGACTCTTACAAGATTAGCATCAAACCAGCGGTGTATGGAAAATGAAGCTGAGACAATGTATTTCAGGAGTTTCTTTCAGACAATTTCGAGCACAAATATGAGAGATATCTTTTACGCACGCCTAAGTGTGGTTTTGCACCTTAAATAGATAAACAAAAAAATTAGTTGACTGTTTCATAGTTCTTAATAATTTTGGATATTTTTGTATGACGGCGGGAATGATTGATACCGATATCACCCTCTCCTTTACCTCAACCCCCCCCCTCTCTCCCCTGCTTCTCTTTCTCCCTCTTTACCAATTTACCTTTCATACTGTGTTTTTGAATATATATCGGTCACGTAGTTATCTTAATAACGGTAAACAGTGGACACATCGTCTGAACATCATCGGGTGACACATATATTTCATATCACTGTCATAGAAGTAAAATTATCATCTACTTGAATAAGATATCAAAAAAAATTGCCAGTTAGAAAAAGTTGAATGATTGAAAAAATTGAAACCATTCAAAATTGGCTCTACATTTAATTTTGTATATTGATAATTCCCGAGGGGCTACCGGAGGATAGGGGACTTTGGCGGCTAGGTGTCGCAGAGCGCCAGAGAGCGCTAAAAAAGCGGCTTTTACATATATATTTTGACACCTTGTCACACCAGATCTTTGAGTATTTTACATTTGTAGCCATTAAAGTGAAATAATTTAGTTGAAAGTTTTTTTTTCCGCAAAACTTTGCCCAGCCTAGGCGTGCAGAATATTCCACGAGTTCACTCCCATAGGCGCAGTGTAGGCAATTTGCGCATCGGTTGTATGCGTGAAGGTGTAGCGTTAGAAGTATTTCTACGATGTTGAAGGCGCTATATACGGTACATGCCCGTGCGAGCGCGTCTTTGATTGCCCGTTTGGTCAGTTAAAACCATTCAAATGGCAAAATTAGCTCTACATTAAATTTTGTATTTTAAGAAATGGAGACGAGATCTTTCGCTATTTCACATTTGTAGGCATTAAAATGAAATAATTTTGTCCCTGGAATTGAGTAGAAGCACATGTATTCATAGCATTTTCTCTCAACAGGGCAAATGATCCGAGAAGAGCGAAATTTTCATCAAAAGAATTTGCCAAGAAGTATAGTCTAGGCCGACCGCATGCCGTAAATTATTTCTTGGTAACATGGCCGGAGGAGCAGGGATTAGAGGAGGGCGAAACGCCAGTACAACCCCCAGTAATTCCTATGACCACAGAGGAGTACACTGAAATTGATCTTCTGAACTGGTGACGTAAAAACGTGTCCTATACCTTCTAATATGTCTCGAGCAATAAACTGTTTGGTTAGTTTTATATTTTAATGTAAGCGTTAGTTATTGTACCTATATTTTGTATTTTCCTGTACACTTTTTTTGAAAGGATAGAAAAATACCGATCTTAATCAGGACACAGGACATACTTATTTATACTTACAAAATGGATATTTTTAAATTTTTTCAATTCGCTTATTAAAGACTTTTCAATTAATATTAGACAAAGTTAAAAAATCGTGGAGAAAAAGGCTGTAACTGACCCGTCGCCGAAAAATAATAACATATATAATGCACTGTCGACACGGTGTCTATTTACTTTGAATATTTACTACAAGGGATAGTCAATTGAGGTCCCCGCACTAATAACGGCCTACAGGCGTATAGGTCGTTATTGCCCCCATTGGCTTTTTGGATTTTCCGTAATCTGGACTATACCGTGGTATAGGTAGAGCAAAGTTAGGTAGCGGCTGGAGGTCAAAAACCGTTTTTTCCAAGTTAAGTCAGGCCTCATTGGAGCAATGGGTGAAATAACAGCATAAACACGTAATGGCCTTTCATGCGTTCATCAACTCAGTAACGTGGTTCATGGTTCGCGAGTATCGAAACTGATTTTTTAAATTAAGTATATTTCTGTGAAAACCGAAAAAATATAGCAATATCAACCTAGCATCCTTCAACAGAAGGATTGGGTCACCCAAAAACACAAAAACAGGGTACCTGCAAAACACAGTCGGCGTAATACATCGTATAAACAACTTTAAATGTGTTTTTCTCACAATGCGGTTTCCAGTTATAGTTTGCTATTCGTGCAAGGTCCTGAATAATCGTGATGCACGCCATCTCAACCGGTTGTTTTACCGGTTGAGATGGTTGAGAGATAGACAAAATAAAGTAAAAGAGAGAAATAGAACGCGATTTCTCTATCCTTAATGCATTTCAAAATTCAGCTGAAAGCTAAGTAGCAATGACCAGACATCAATTCTCTCAGAGTGTTTTTTTACGATTTTTGCAGTTGAATTTTCTTCTGGAAAAACTGAGGCATTTCAGCTGGTTATCCAAAAGAGTATCGATTTGATCGACAAAAATAGATCAACAATTCAAGACATGATTGATCAATACTAATTCGATCGAGAAAATAGAACAAGACTCGATTTACACGGTTCAATTGATACCAATTTGATTGACAATACTTGAGTTTAAATAGAGTGTACGTCGCTTTGTTTTTTGTTTTGTCAAGCGTATTGCATCCTCGTGAATTGAAGGCGAAATCAGAGTCGGAAATCGTGTTCGAATGACAGACTCTTCCGAAAATTCTTTGATTTTAAAGACGAAATAACAACCCTCTCATGAGTGCGTCACGTAATATTTGAGTACTTCAAAAATTAGGAGGAGATAGTGTAAGTTCATAACATGTATCACCTCTAACCACTCCAGTAAGTTGCAAGGTCAAAATCCGGGGATTCAATAACATCATAGAGGATCTTTTTTAACGGTTTATTCACTCTAAGGTTGGTACACTACATACATAAACTACCAATATGCATGCAACACTTCAAATCTTCATAATTTGTTTTTCAGTGCCACTGTTCATAAGTCGAGATCTTCGTTATGACATTGCAGATCAAAATCTGTTGGTTGCTCTGTTTTATACTGTACATTTCACTGTAGAAATATTTTCTAATTTGTAGTCTTCTTTGTAAATAAAACATTAAAAACAATGAAATAAACTACGGAAAAGAATCACTCAAATTTTAAGTCTTTTAAGGTCATTCTAACATTTAAAAATAAAAAATAAAAAAAAACATTTAAAAATAAAAAACTAAACTACATTTTCGCACATTCGCCAATACTCCCGGGGCCTACCACAGAGGACCTTGTCTTTGGATAGTTAAGTAATGGTCCAATTGACACAATGGACCACTAGACAAGGTACGAATTTCAGCATTCTGATACATGTTCTGTAATTAAAATTTCACGTAGAACATAATGCGCACAACAAAAATTACCGAAATCAATTCCTTACGAAGATATTTAATGTTTCTTGATGCGTGAATTCAAACCACCCGCTCATGAAAACTCAATGCTCTACGTGATTCACATCGCGCGCTAAACATTATCATGACAGTCTCTGCGATATAAAAATCTGGCAATCTCGATCTTTACGCTTTGGCTCAGCTATAGCAAAGTGCTAATAGTTTGAAGAACACGTGGTGGGAAATGAACATTGCTCGATTGAGAAGCTTGCTGAAACCATTGTAGTGCGTGATTTGACTCGCGTAGAGCTTTGAGTTTCTTGTGAGCGGGCAGTTCAAATTCCTCGTAACCAATGTGAAATAAAAACGTTAATATCTTCCTTAGGAGTTGGTTTCAGTAATTTTCGTTGTGTGAATCGTGTTTTACGTGAAATTCTGGTTAAGAAACATGTATCAAATTGCTTAAATTCTTACCTTGTCTAGTGGTCCATTGCAAGTAAAATTTTGCAAGTAAAATATAAAAATAAAAATTATAATTTACCAATGAAGCAAAGCGCTATTTTTATGTACCCATAATTTTTCCAGTAATGAAACACTGACGCCAAGTAATTAGCGCTCTACACACACTATAGGCACACATATGTCTAAAAAGTTATGTGGAATTGAAGTTACAGAGTCGCGATATACCTCAATCTCAATGAACTGACGCTCTGTGTCAAAAAATCAAAAATGAATACTTAATTTTTATGGATTGGTGTTACTGGGGTTTCGTCAATCTTATTTTGACACATTGTGAACATATTTTTTGGTTAAATCCTTACGGCTGAACGAATGAATGACTGTTCAGATGTAAATCATTAAATCATAGAATGAAATAATCCCTTGGATTTTTTTTTAAATTGCAGCAAGCATTCTATAATAATTGTTGTTTCCACCTTCTCGGCCGTGCAGTTGGCTCTCTAGGTTGAACTAAGAAATAATTGATCGCCACTGGTTGTCCCAACTCGTACTCCTCCGCAAAATGGCGAGTCGAGAAATTTGTTCGTCGTGTTTCGAACCTAAAATTATATTGAGAACATCATTTTTTAAGATAGGCAAGTAATTGAAATGATGTGTAATTAAGGGTACATTAATCTACGCAAGAGTGAAATTGTTTAATACTTACAGTGCAGGAAGACGAGGTGCAGTAAAGTATATTTTCCCCTTCTTTTGCATATAAACAGAGAATACGAATCTGTGATGACCTAAAATCAAAGATTTATAATAAATGGAAAATCTAGACATTTGTATATTAAGAACCAAGCAGAGAGAAAATGGGGGAAAATATTAAAAAAGAGAAAGCTTTTTATCGTATAGTGATATATCTCTTAAATTACTAAGAATGTAGAAATTATGGAAATCTTTTTTCCACTTGCAGTTCAATCACTGTTGCGTGGTTGCCTCCTTTTTTCGATATACGTCTGATTTCATGATAAATACTGTGTGTACTATGAAACTTAAAGTCGCGTGTACCTTTCTTAAACTCTAGCCAATGGGGAGCCATTGCCCCCATATAGGGTGTCAATGTCTCTCCCATCTGATGAAAGTGTCCAGGAATATTCCCGACAACCCAGTGCTGCCACTCCTTGTATTTACTTGGCCGTCGGCTCACATCAGAATCAAGATCTATAAAAACAAATAAAAATTGACTCTATCGTTGAAATAATATGATTCCCGTTTTATTTTAACATGTATATTGGCCTTTGCTATAGTGAGAGCAAAAAGATTACATCGTGTATGCATTTCAATGTATTATCTTTCAACCAAACCTCATGAACATCACCAAATCAAAACTGATAAAAACTTAAATCAACTTGTACTTTCAACATAAGTTCAAAATTTATCACTAAATTTTTGTTTTAATATGTAAAAATATTAGATATTCGTATCAATTAATGTCATAAGGCCTGGAATGCTTGACATGAAGAATAACAAAAATGAGACAGAAGAAATGAGTGGGAAAAGGATAGACATAAAATCTATCTCGGGGCAACGTTGCGTAACATGCGAGATAACTCACTATGCTTGCCTGAGCTGTGTGCGATGATACACCCTAGTTGGCAGTGACCAAAAATAACTACTATACCCTCACTGTCTAGAAAGACAATTATCTGAAGATCCGCAAAGAAAAAAAATAATTGTATCGATTTGTGAAAGATACTTATAAAGTAAAAGTTTTGGATTAGCTTCCTCCTTTTAAAGCGTATCATATTACCAAAAATTAAAAACATTCAAGTACTTCATTTCAATCTGTATGGACGTATTCCCAACACCATAAAATTACATCCAGATAATTGAAATGTATACCTGTCATAATTAATGTATAAAAAGTTGTGAAATTCGATGGCCATCTCATCAAAACAGGCATTCGTTTCACCTTGGAAGAATCAAGAATATTTCCAAACTCAACAGCTACCTTGTCGTTGTATTCGATCTGGAAAATAATTTAGAAAAAAATTGTGGTCCCTCGCCGTTAGACCGTTATATGTCGAGCGAAAATAAAAACAGACATCACGTTTTTGCTTGACAGTGAATTGAGTAGTCTATTAACATGGATAGAAGACGTCTCGATTGCAATGCCTCCAAACCCATATTCCGCCAAAAGTTGGAGGAGTTTGATAATTTTATGAATTTAATTTTTGTTGCTTTAAAATATTGCACTTAATATTGCATTAAAATCACACAATGAAGCACTGAGGATCAAAACTTACTGTTCTTAATTGTGGCAACTGGTAAAAAAACACGAAAAACTGACCTGCCAGTTCGAATTTCAATACTTTAAATAAAATTATTTTACCGATTTGATACACGTACAATGTACAAGAATTAAGATGAGAGGCTTAAATCTGCTGAGTAATGGTCCGTCACAATCTCAATTCATCAGCTCCCGAACGAAGGAACGTAAGTCCGTTCCAAGGTTGCAAATTCTACTCAAAAAGTTCAATTTTTTTGCTATAATGCATACCCGCTCATTTTTTGTCAAAATGTTTTCTAATTTTTGCTTGAGACCAGATGAAATCAGTGAAATTTCCAGGTAGAAAAACCCCAGCTCCTGCGTTTTGCGTGGGCAAATATAGCAACCTTAAAATGGAGTTACGTTCTTTCGTGGGGGAAATGACGAATTTCGAAGGAAAGGAGAAATACAAGATCGCTGGTTTCGGTCAGAACCAAAAATGAGTGTAAATTGTATTATCCTCTGGAAAAATTTTTTTTTACAGTTCACGAACATATACGCTTATTACCTCCAATACATGTTTCGGTGCTCTGTCGAAAAAGTGAGGAATGATATCGGCCTTTTTCAACCTTTCCTCGATTTGTGATCGATTGCACGGTAGCTCAGCAGCGACAGGCTGCATCAAAAGTTCTACAACCCAAACGAGGGACACGTTCATCAGATATGGTAAAACATGCCTCAACAAATGCATCTCGAAGGCAGCTGCAGACTCTAGGAGGGGTTTAAATAGAGTTAAAGCGGCACGAGCTTTTAAATCTCCATACTCTAAGGATGCGCTGAATGATTTGATTATGGTATAATTTTTTTATTATTGGTAAGAGGATTTGCGATTAAAATTTGTTGGTCAAAGTAAAATCAATTGATGCGAGCAAAAATGAATATCAAATAATGCACTCTAGCTTAATTTTCTCATGAGAAACACTTGATCGAATCTTTCAGAATGAATCTCAGCCATCGCATTCTAATTGGAAGAGTTCAAAATTCAGAAAATGTATGCCAATAAAAGCCTAACAGAAAGTTGAATGTGTGATAAGTAAGAAAAAAGTTATAATTCGTAAAATTAACGTAAGCAGCTTTCGTTTTCCAGTTGTTTTTGTTGCTTTGCTTATTTGTTTCTATGACTTTTTTTGGCTCTTCGTTCGGTTTTTTTTTTTTTTTTTTTTGTTTTTTTTTTTTTTTTTTTTTTTTTTTTTTTTTTTTTTAATTCCCTTCTAATTTTCAGGAGGAAGACTAGATCATTGTCGCAAAGGCCATCTGATCGCGACCATCTTTCCTACATTTGAAAAATTATTTATTTTACGAATAATGAAAACCTTTCATTTTCACATTACCGGAAAACCAAACTTGCCGCTTGAATAAGCTCCAACTTTCATCCGCTCAACAATTAGTACATGAAATACACTCCACGCAAAAATATGAAGAGATGTACACACACACACAGTCTCAACATGATACAATAAGATTTTGGTCAATATCTCCTCAATTTTCCACTTGAAAATGAAGTAACACCATATTTAGACCTCCATTGCTATCAGTTTCTCAAATAAAAGTAGTAAAACAAAAACGACAACTGAGCTCAGACGTCTGAGTAAAACTAAAAAATGGCGCGGACTATTACGACCGTGAGAGTGATAAGAAATTTGTTTCTTGTCATCAATCTGTTAAAAAACTAAGAGCATGTAACGACATTGTTGACACGTCAGTATGGCAGTGTTGAAAATAGCTTTTTCTTCAAATTAGTTTTTATGACTGCAAACTGCAAATCGTAGAATCTTCATTACGGTACATTTCTGTCCCGAAACATGTCAATTATAACCACCATTCCGCGGTATAACGCATGGTATAGGTAGTAAGCTATGCTGCCGCGCTAAGGAAGAACGCCGTATGAGCCTTCAGACGTTGCCATATCTCCTTTGAAAGAAACCGATTTACTATAAAAAATGTAGATATTTTTCTTTAAAATTTTTAGACGATTTTGTACGCAAATATTTCTTGAATATCTGAGTATTTTAAGGAAAATATGCAAAACTTTTCAAAAAAATACATGTTTCATCTGGGCAAATGGCAACTCTCGAATGACCATACGGCGTTCTTCCTTAGCATGACCGTCGGAGAGCATGGGCCGTGGCACGAACTTATGAATGACATTTGCCGATGATAGTGTCCAGCGCTGCCACTCTCGCGTGGAAAAAGAATGGATTTTCTGAAACAGTCCCGCGAATAAATCATGAAAATAACAGCCCAAAATGGTGGCAGTGGTCGCGGCCGCTAGCATGAAAATTACCCTTGCCTGCCGAGAGTGAGAATCTGACCTCATCGTAATGAGCTGTTATTATTTTACGCGAGGAATGTCCCATTCAATTAAGAGGAACCCCGGCGCTACGTCATAGTTTAGCACTCTTCACTTCCTCCCGCATTATCTTTTTCCGTCATTGTTCTCCCCCCCCCCCCCCTCACCCCGATCCTTTCTCGTGCTGATAAACGCACATTGCCTCAGCCGCATAAGCTCGACTCGATTTCCTCTATACCCAATTTCATACACGCAACTCAGATGACGTATTGCCAGGAGTTATTGACCTGCTAGGGCTTTTCTAACATTTTTTTTCGAATTTAAGTAAAGATCACCCTACTAAAGATAAATCGTCTCTCGAGGCCTAGAGACTAGTATCGATTCAGGCTCATTAAGGAGCAGAAAATTGCGATTGAAATTTAAAATAATAGTAATACAAATTGTTGCATGATGATTTCATGCAGATGAGTGTTGTTTTCAAATATTTTAATTAAAGCTATGATTTGAATATCCATGGGGAAAGAAGCTTTGGTCTTGGAGACTTCAAAATTGAGGTCCTTATACCACAGAACAGAAGAGTATTCTACAAATACTTTTATTTATTTATTTATTTTTGTTAGATATGTACAAAAGAGCCCTATGATAAGAACTATGGCACATTTCAAAGCACGCAGTTAGTTACGATGAAGCATTATTACAGTAACGAAATTTTAACTCAAATTTTAACATTTAATTTACATAGGGTGTCCCAAAAGTACCGAGACTGGTTCTGTAACTTCAAAAGTAAGATAGATACAGACATGATCTTGATCTCATTTTAAAGATCAACTCAATACCTATCGATTAAGACCAAGATCAGCTCAATCGAATAAAAATTGACCGAGTTATGGAAATTTGAAATCAGTGAGGAAAGTTTACCCCTATATACGGTTTATAATGAAGATTCTTCATCGCCGTAAATCGAAAAGTCGGCCGATAAAGTGATGCTTATTGTGTTTTTTTTATTTTCGAGGTGTCATTTATCAACATTTTGTACCACCAAACACAACAGTTGACAGTGCGTATTATTGCAAAGTGCTAACGGAGTTGAGAATGCACATCTCCCGGAAACGGCCGGACTTGAAAGCTTCGTGGATACTCCATCAAGACAATGCGCGGCCTCACACATCGAGCTTAACACGTGAATTTATGAGTAATAATGGAGTTGAGACAATCCCTCATCCCGCTTATAGCCCTGACTTGGCTCCATGTGATTTTTGGATGTTTCCTGCGCTTAAAAAGGACACGGTGCGTTTTAAACAATTTTAATGCGGTCAATATACCACCCGCGATTTTTTTGCGGAAATGTCAACTAGAAGGCCTACTGATTGAGGAACAACAAACCGCGAAATCTGTGATGGGGCCGTTTTTGAGAAAATGCGATTTTTCGCTTTTTTGGCGGGAATTTCGGGTCAAGGCGCTGAAAAAGTCAAGTTAGGCTGTTTTTGTAGTTCGTTAATGCATATCCTATACATTTTGAGTCAATCAAGTGCCAGTAGATAGCTATTCGTGCATATTGCCCAAAATTCATATCCTTAAATCCACGACTTTTGGGTTTTTGGAGGGTTAGTCAAGGAGAAATCCGAAAAAAAGAGGGTTAACCCGGAACAAATTGCTTAACAAACTTTTCCTACGTAAACTTCTTCAGTAGGTCCTATTGAACAACATACCAAAAGTTTACCACGGTTCGCTCCCGGAACACCCCCTCCCCAAATTGCCTAAATTTCAAAATGGCGGCCATAATAAGGCCTCTGGGAGTTCGATTTTTTTAAAAATACGCATACAGTGTCATGTGAGTTGTCAATTCCTATGTAATTTTGGTCGTAGATTTCAAATATGAAGTAAAAAAAGTCCCTTGATCAAAAGGGGGCACCCCAAATCCAAGATGGCAGCCAATTTTGAAAGTCAAGAGGGTGGATTTTTAAAAAGTTCGCGTGATAAGGCAAGTGAGGTATCATTTCTTATGTAATTTTGGTCGTAGATTTCATTTATGAAGTCATAAAAGCCCTCAAGTCAAAGGGACTGCTCCAAATGCAAAGATGGCGGCCAGCTTTGAAAGGCAGGAGGGTGAATTTTTGAAATGTTTACGTGACATCCCTAGTAAAATAGAATCAACCTGACGTTAGGGTATGTTTCATAAACTACCCTGAGTCAGATTGATATCAGCCTGAATTAGTCTGACTCAGGGTAGTTCATGAAACGTCAGGTTGATTCTATTTTTTTTCGCGGTTTGTTGTTCCTCAATCAGTAGGCCTTCTAGTTGACATTTCCGCAAAAAAATCGCGGGTGGTATATTGACCGCATTAAAATTGTTTAAAACGCACCGTGGGAGCTTCGCGGACGGAGATTCGAATCGAAGACCGAAATCCAGAATGCAGCTCAGAACTTTTTCAACGCCATCCCAGAGGAAGAATTCAGGAAAACAATGTTGGATATGTGGCAAGAGTGCATGAAAAAGTGCATACGGTTTGATAGACGATGCTTTGAAAAGCAAAAGGAAGTTATGGAAGATTCGGAGGAAAGCGGATACGAATATTAACTTTTTGAATCCTGGTAAGCGAAGAATCTTCCTAAAAAACCGTAGGGGTAAACTTTCCTCACTGATTTCAAATTGCCATAACTCGGTCAATTTTATTCGATTGAGTTGATCTTGGTTTTAATCGATAGGCATTGAGTTGATCTTTAAAATGAAATCAAGATCATGTCTGTATCTATCTTACGTTCGAAGTTACAGAACCAGTCTCGGTGCTTTTGGGACACCCTATGTATATAGGAATTTAAACTGCACAAATGTTAATTATCTGCATAAACGGCAAAGTTTTCTCTTCATCCTGCAAAATTGTTAGTTTGCAGATAGTCGGTATTGTTCCTTGGGCAACGATATGCAGAGCTACGGACGGTAGAATAGAACTACTACTGAAATGAGTGCGGGTGTACTTACTTCAATTTAGAAAAGAGCACGTGATAATCGGTAGAATCCAGCAACAATTCGGCGTAAACGAAGTACGCAGACTTCCTCATGAGTGAACCGCACTTGAGATGCTGTCTTCCGATTCCGAATGTTATTATTTCGGATCATCCGGTTTCCGCCCGGATGCAGTTACCGGAAGTTTGGCAGTTTTTCATCTCACTGAATACGGGCGTCAACGGTTCAGCATTATTAAGGCAACGGGCCACCTACTTTAATCGGTCGAGTCAAGGCCCTGCTACAGGTGTCCGTGAAAACGTTGCCAATTTCGCCTATATTTATTTAAAATATTCCATGTTATCTTGAAGGAGCTCTGGAGCAGAATCGCAAGAAATGCCACATGTGGATGCCCATACTTCGCCGCAGGGTTCTCAGCGTGCGCTGGCCGTCATTTCACATTGTTATCGCGTCGAGCGAGTAATCCAAAGCTGTCTCTGGAATTTTATAATTGCATGAGAGGTATTCATCCGGAAATTTGTCAACTTTCCTCGTGTGTCTGCTTCCTTTGGAGAGAAAAGTTGATTCCGGTATGAGACGGGCAAAGCATATAAGAAACTGTGCACTCTAAATGATGAAAAAATGGTACAGAAACGGAATGAACGTTTTGCACACGGCTAAACTACAGCAAGCAACTATTACTGCTCCTAAGCCGCTCAAATTGCCTGCTCAATTTTTGAAGGCGAGCTGGTTAGAAAGCTCAATATTTTTAAAAATTTTAAAAAACTAACTTGCACAATGATTTTTACGTTGTAAGTGTTTCGAGAACCCTGCCCTCATCTTCGGCGACTATCCGCGGATAGCTGACGGACCCAACATGAAACTAGAAACGTGCTCAACTTGAAAATGAGTTCTTTTTTTAAAAAAAATATCGATGTTGATAGATTATTCTTGCAAAAATGCGCGCTAAAAATATGGCCCGAATGTATGTAACAAGGTAGTAAAATAGTGCTGGGTCCACACAATTTTTCAGGGGAGGCGAGGCCAAAAAATACGAAAATTACGATTAAAGTCAAACATTTTATGAAATTGCGAAGCCGTCTTGGATTTTTCAGGAGCTGAGCTGGGCTCACTGGCGAGTGTGATATATTGACGAGGTCTGAAAAGACGTAAAACTTTACAAATCTCTTGGCGTGACTCCAACTCAGTACTCCAATGCATCTGTCTGAGCTGAATACTCTCCCCCTCGATCTTGTGTGTACTATTTTTTTTGCTCAAATTTTTAACTCTAATTGACATTTTTGAATTTTTTTGGCCTTGCTTTCCCCATAAACCAGCGTAGACCTAGCACTATTTTACCACCTGGTTCCATTATATTCTTGTGCAGTCTTTTTTTAGAAAAAGTTTTCTGTAGCAAGTTGCTTGTGAGCGTCATTTATTTCGTAGGGAACATTTTTGAAACCTATCGAAGCTTTTTGCTTAGAAAACTCATTCCTGAGAAAATTGTCTTCAATGTCATGTTTTATACTATATTGCATTATTTGTCTTTCTCTCTTGTTTCACCTCTATTTAATCCTCAATTCCTTCTTTTACTATCTTCTCTATTTATTTTACGAAGAAAAAACTTTACTCACAGCATTATGGTTGAAATAAAATGAGAAAAAAAATTCAATGAAATTATTGCACACGTTCAAGAACCTTCATATGCAATAATGAACAATTCTTCTGCTTCATTTTTTTAGAGACGCTGATACAACAGTCCCGGACTGAAACACGCGAACTCTTCCGTGACTCATCCTCTTTTAGCACAACGAGGGTCAAACTGAGACTTCTAACACTCCCATAACCTTTCGAAGTGTAAAAATGACTTAAAAAGCACAGATTTGACAATGAAACTGAGGTCGATGCCTTAATTAGCGTATGTATGGGAAGAGAGGAATGTCTACACGCAAAGATTCTACATCGACGGACCAAATACACTTGATGCATTGTTAATCAGATTCGCAAAAGTTCACGAGGCGAATACTTAAACGCAGCACCACCACGCAAGCCTGAGGACGCCGGTATCTTCCACACGGATGGCGGTGAACAGAATAATAGAACACTTTTTGTCAAAATACACGTTTTTAATTTAGGCCCCAGGATTTCATGGAAACTCATGAATTTTACTATGAAGTAAATGTGGTGACTAACGCACTAACGCAGCCGGAATGCGTATCTTGAAAGCGAAGTGGCGCGGTAACCTTGCTTTGCTAAGGCTGAGAAGTAAATGCGATTCACAAACCAAATGCCTG
This sequence comes from Bemisia tabaci, assembly GCF_918797505.1. Lineage (NCBI taxonomy): Eukaryota > Metazoa > Arthropoda > Insecta > Hemiptera > Aleyrodidae > Bemisia > Bemisia tabaci. Next base: position 51,418,619 of record NC_092795.1, read on the forward strand.
CCCATTGCGGGACCACCTGAAACTTTTACAGACTTTTTTTAAGGTCTCCTCGAATTTTATTGCTTTTGCATACTGATCTTGGTGTAGAGAATGAATAATGCATGATTTGATTCTGTTAGGAATTACAGTATAGTCTGCTAGATTGATGACTTGCCCTCATCAGATTGGCTCAGAGATAATAGTTCTCTAGTATTCGCCATAGCTAGGCTAAGTTAAGGCCAAAATGGAGGAGATATCCCACGCTATCGATCCTGAGAGTCCACCTCTACATCAAGACAAACTCTCCATGCAAAGATAGGGAGCAAATACATTGACAGGGCTGCCACTTTATTTGGGGACTCTAAAACTGAAAACACGGCAACCCTGCAAATGTACTTTCTCGCTATTTTTGCATGGAGAGTTTGTCTTGATGTAGAGGTGGACTCTCAGGATAGCGTGGGATATCCCCTCCATTTTGGCCTCAACTTGAGAGCTTTTTTAGAGCTTGGGAGTTGATTTCAGAGAAAACCAGTGGCACCATCGTGTTTCTCGCGAACTTTTACATACGTATCAATAGTCAAATCACAAATTCCTCACACATGGAACATCTCCATTGGTAATTGGTAAATTGGTGGAGCCCATTCATCATAGGGTCCACGAAGTGGGCCTCAGAAAGCGCCCTCTATTTTACAAAATGTGCGAAGGTCCGTAAGTTCAGAGCGATTATAAGGAAAACAGCGCTACTGCAAAGAACCTCGCTGTTTCACGTCACCAAGTGCGACATGATGAATGGGACTAAACCGTCTAAAAACAATCGCAGGACGAAGCGACGGTGGCGGCCGACGCGCGACGCAGCGTCTGACTGGATAAGGTGGGGACGACGGAGCGGTGCGGTGGCCGGCTGGATGCGGTTATTTTGGCGCGAAAAGTCGGTGCGGTTGCATCAGTCAGATCCGTGGAGATGCGCGGGTTCGCGTCAGTGGCGGCGGCGGCGTGCGTCGCGCTAGGTGTCGCGTCTTGCGTCCAAGTTTCAAGTGCCCAAAGGGATAACCGACTGGTGCCGTTCACGAGCATAAACAACATCCTCCTCAAAGGGATACTCAACGTCCAGAGGACATTCCGCAGTCGCTGGGACCGCTACCGACGCCAGGAAACCAACGAGATCGAGCCCTACAAACAAACCACTGTGAGTGTGCTCAGATTCTTACGCCTTGTCTCCACGGGATGTTTCACGGGATTTTTCCCACGTTCGAATCGCATGAAACTTCTGGGCTTTTTTTCCGTTAAACAACACAACAGAATTTCTTTTTCTTCTTTTTAAGTCGTTCCTGGAACTCCACACGGACTCTTAGTTGGTACTGTGAGAGTATTGACTAAATCAATATTTTTCCCAACATGACAAGTGAGACTTTTCCCTGGGACAAATCCCATGGAACATCCCGTGGAGACAAGGCCGTATAGGACTATTCTGCCGTGCTAAGGAAGAACGCCGTATGAGCCACCAGGCGTTGCCAAAATTTCCTTTGACGAAGTCACGACTTTTCAGGAAAATTTGTGAATATTTCTCCTCAGATTTTTCGAGGATTTTGCTCGTAACTTGATCTAAAAAGTTTGAGAATTGCAAGGAAAAACATTCATAACTTTCTTTAAAAATAAATATTTTCTGAGAGGAAATTTGGCAACATTTGAATGCTTATACGGCGTTTTTCCCAAGCACGGCAGACCTATTGAACCCAGAGGTAAAACGAAAAAAGATCGAAGACACTTTTAATGAACTGACCCAATACGAGAGAATCATGTTTTTCTCTGGTATAACCTCTACATTTTATGTTAACTTTTTATTTCATGAATATTAACCCCGATTTTTGAGGGAGGGTAAGCAATCGATGGCAAAATTGCAGAACCACGTATCTCCATTGCGTTGTTACAAAATATCCGATCCTGTTTCATTGTTTCAAAGAGAAAGAAGCCAACAGCTTGGAATTTATACGGAATATTATTCTGAAAGAGATGGAAAATCAAGGAAATTCTCAAGAAATTACGTTGATTAGTCTTTTAAAGAAAACATAAAGTATTTGAGGAAGTCTGCAATGTTGCAAACGCAGATACTTGGTTTTGAACTTTGGCCATCAATATTTTCCATTATTAGGACTATGAATAAAACGAATCCTAAATTTTTGGACTAAAAATTTGGAACTTAGAATTCCAAATCTTTCACTCTCAGGATAAAACAACATGTTTTGCTTCGCTTCAATTAAGTGACGTAGAGGGATATAGCCAAAAACAATTTGTTTCTTTCACGCAATGCTACTATTATAGAAATACCAAAAATTGACCCTTTGAGAGTGTCTCATAATTAAAGAGCGAAAAATCGTGAATTGAATACAGTTTCGAAGTCTTCTTAGGATAAAAAGTGTATATCATTAGGAACTGAAAGTCTATATCTATGACCCTACGTCCCTTTCTTCCCTATTCTGGACGGTTTGAGTTTCCATTCTAAGGATCATTTGCCTAATTCAATCACATCTCGTGACAATATTGCTTTAACTTGAAACCTCACTGATAAGACATCATTTTCTGAAGATCACACCTTTATTTTTCATTTAAAGTACGTCCACTTGCCTCAGTATATTCACAAAGAACCTCTGTTTCTACGTCCAAAAGACTGCCCTACGCGTCATTCATAAATTCATGACCATTTAGCGCCTGAATATATTAAGGGGATTTTGTAACCTCACACCACCCACCGTACTCTAGTTAGTTCTTCCAATACAGCTAGCTCAGTAGCAAACTTGTTAAGTTCCACTCATTTGTAACGTCCGTGAAGGTGTGTATTTTCACTCTATGATAGGAAATTTTACATATAACTAATTAGAACATTTTTAAAAAGTTATTACTGTTCCCAGAAACAAAAATTGTCGAGATGGTGGGCATTATGATGATTCTGTCGTAAATGCTTAACTCGTTTTAAAAGACAAAGATTGATCCATGAGTCTTCTTCCGATGAATCCGTGGACTAATTTGACACGTAATGACGTTGACATCATATCAGGCACGACCACCTGCTAAATTGTAAATACTTAGTTTTTCTCTTCGTCATAATTTTTTTTTTTTTAATTTTCAATTTTTGTTTCATTTTCGCAAGACAGTGAGTTAGAATTTTTTAGCCAGGATGCGTTAAAAATCAGCATGAAGCCGAAAATCTCAATACAGAGGGAAAAAGCTCACATGAGCACAATTTTCCCTCCGAGAGATACGCTGTTTGGTGCAACATTTGGTCGTTACTAATGTTGCACCAAAAAAAGTGTGTTTTCCCTCTTTAAGGGAAAATTGTGCTCATAAGAGCTTTTTCGCTCTGTATGGAGATTTTAAGCTTTAAGCTGATTTTTAACGCACGTTCGCCAAGAAATTCCAACTCACTGTCATAGATTTGTGTCCCCCACAATCCGAGACCCAAAATTAATTCATGCCGAAGAAGGTTCTTAGACTTCACAAAATATATCCTCATCGCCTTCAAAAATTCCTGTGAGCTCAACGCGGCAAATACCGTCGTCTCGTTTTATAATCTTTTTCCTCCTTCCTTTAAAGAACTGTGTTAATGGTAAAGATTATTCTGAGAGCAGTCAATGCAGCTCATCATAAGTCTCGCTTCATGTTCGTGATTTACTAACGAGGTTCGTGACAACGAGTTTTCAAAAAGAATTATTGGCATATTTTTACACTACTTGGCAATATAGCTTAATACGGACGAAAATTTGAATATCTTTGAAGGATGACTGGGTATGAAAACCCGAATTTTCAATTAAGCGTCAAAGTTCTCCGTGGTCAGGGTTGAATCTGCTCAGGCATTCAGAATACTGCGGATCCTAGAAAGTAATGACCTCATAAAAAATGCTGCCAACTGGTAAATTTTTATAACTCAGAAAGTTGTGAAACAGACTGAATTTGAATATTCACACCGCTGTCAAACTTATGGGGCTCTCAAAATTATTTCTTTCGTCTTTTGCGTGCAAATCACTGCGATTTTTTAGTTACCCGTATCCGACTAGTAAATGCACCAAGAATGGTTATATCGACGGTGAAACTACCAAACCACGTATCTCGGTTTGCGACGTCGCAGACTTCCTGTCATACTTTATTTTTTAAATGAAAAACTACTTAACATCCAGTCTTGAAAATTTCTGTGATTTTTCCTCTTTGTGCGGAGAAAATTCCGTGAAAATTTCAAGGAATGATATTGATTTGGTCTATTTCAAAAAAATAAAATGTGAGCGTAGATTTTTAAACACCGCAAAACGAGATACGTGGTTTGGTAGTTTCACCGTCGATATGTAAGTTTTCAACGGCATGCATGCATAACCTATTTCCATCTAAAATCACAAGGTGAAATGCACTCTTGACAAAGGTGTGCCGTTAGGTTAAAGAGGAATTTGCGTTATTTTTTTTTCTTTAATTTTCTAAAACGTCATAATCTTTAATTCTCGCAGTATGGTGATAAATCACTGCAGCCGCATAAAACCGGTCCCATGGAGTAAAGCTTCAACATATATAAAAGGGCCATAATTCCAACGAGTAAATATAATATGAAGGTACACAGAGGTATTCTTTTGGAAAGGGTACATTTCTACTCGAAACTATCCAAACAATCATGAGGACGTGGCCTTTATTTACCATGCAATTCAAGCGATCTCCTGAGACACTGAGACAATTTTTGAAAGTTTATTCAGAGCGGCGTCTGGTAGGTAGAACCCACAAGAGCCCTCATCCAACAAATCGTAACCAGTGGCGTGGCGTGCTTTGCAATGAATCGATTGATCTGTCATTTAAACCTGTATAAAAGGATCGATAAAGAGGGCGTTCGCAACGAACACCTTAATAATCGATTCTTTACCATAGCTTCAAATGGGGAAATATCGATACTCGATCATTCATGCCCGCTCTTCTGACATAAGGATGTAACTACAATTGGCAATGAACCCTGTCATCCATGTAAATCAATGCTCTTCAAGGCTCATCTCAAAGTGCATTTACGCCCTTTTGTCAGTCGAGGGACAAAAAAGTTTAGACTGATGCGTCTGGCCGGTCGAGCGTCGAGAGCACGGCAAGCTGGCATTGGTTGTCAAAATATACGTGATATCCATTATTTCTCAGCACAAAAAAACATTTACAGTGAAATATCGTGCAATCTCGGATATCACGGTCACTTATAAATGATAAACGTCTGAGAATTAGGAGGTTGGAAGTTGAGCAAGAGCTCAAAGATCCTCACTATTGCGTAGGTGCCGTTCCGTATTTTTAAAAGACCTACTCTCTTCCGCCCGGCTTTTGATCTTATCATTAAAACATTTTTAGGATTTTATAATGCATTTTAATATACGTGAGAAGCAGACACAAACATTCATCTTTGGGTATACACCAAAAACCTCGGTGCTGTAAGAAATAACAATTGGTGGTCCTCTGGATCAAAATTTATTTTATACAATTCCTCTCAGTACAAAATGAAATTATTTTTTTTTTTTTTTTTTTTTAAAAAAGTAAAAGAATTGGCTGCACGCAATTGAAAGTGTGTACACCAGTTTTCAGCTGCGGGTATTAACAACAGACCGGTAGACAAGGCACGAATTCAATCTGGTTGATCTTTCTATTTCAGCGTTTAAGTCTCCCAGCATAAGTGGATGGGTTAGGCAATCTGCTGCCCGTTCATAATGGTCCAGTAAACAATGTACGAATCTAAGCATTCTAATATATGTCTCTTAATCGTAAATCACGATTCGCATAACTAAAATTCCGCCCGAAATAAAAGAACGCCCACTAGTCAACTTCAAAAAATCCTCGGGAAAAAAACGCTCAACCGTGCGATCCTCTACCCCGATCCATAATCCGTGCAGTTGTGCATTCTAGGGATAAACAGGGTGATCCAAAAGTACCGCACCACCCCGTGAACCAAAAGTTCTAGCCCCCTTTCAGAGTGGTTCATTTAACATTTTGGTTGTTGCCAAAAGGCATTTCCTCTGCCTCAGGAGCACTTACAAAATTTTGAGTCTTTATCTCAATTTGTTCAAAAGTTACGAGGTTAATGCCTGATGCTGGTGGCGCGGGACGTTTTTATAAACCCTGTACAATTAATTTTTTTTAAATTCTAGATCCCCAGTGCACTGATAACGGACCATAGATCGCGGTTGTTGCACCACTCCATTAAAGGTTGACCCGGGGAGGAGGGATATTTTCGGACGCCGCACAGAGGACCGAGTCAATAGGAGAGGTCGGAAACTTTGAACGCTTATAACTCCGTTTATACAAAACTTCGAGGTTTTAGAAGTGGTTCCATTGGTTTCCTCATGAAATTTCCTGCTAGAAGCATCCCCTGAAGTTTATAATGTGATGAAATAAATATTAAAATTTGCAGTTTTGGTAAACAAATTCATGTCCGACGTCTCTAATTGACACGATCCACTGTGCGCCGCACATTGGTTCCAGAGCCCGATCTAGGCGGCATTAATTCGAAAAAATGACTTTTGGAAAAATTGAAAAATAGCACAACTGGTCGACACTACATACTCTGGAGGGTATTTCGGCCAAATATCATGATGATTGGATGAGTGATAAGGAAATGATAAGCTCCTAAAGGTGAGCGCGCAGGCCGTTCTCTCTGCGGCTGTATCCATTTCCTCATTTATCTCATTCGAGTGATGTTCCTAACAGAGGTTTGTCGCCATTTTGGGCAAAGAAACAAGTTTTGAAGGTAGAATCCTAATATTCAAGTGAATTTGAAGGTTTACGATGTTTAAATCATAACTTTAGATTAAGTCTATGGCTCTAGATAACCCATTAGACATAGCGCTATTTTACGTTAATTTCGCGTAATTTTCCATATAAATGACTGAAAACAACTACTTTGCCGGCCTTTGCCGGGTCTCTAGCGGCCATTCCTAGTTAGTACTAATCCTAGGCATGATGTAGATATAAATATCTTTTGCCAGTTTTTGCCTATTTGTGAAATACAGCCTTTTAAAGGTCGCCCGCTCAGACCTCATGAGCACTGTATGTGGGACGTTACGGGTGGGTGATATCGTTCGACCTCTCAGGCAATTTCAAAAAACTACTTCTTTCCATGATATTCATTCAAAGGGAAGTTTATTCAATCGGTTTTCCAAAGAATTACACAAAAATATCACTTCCATGGGCGTGCAAAACTCTGAGGAGATCAAAATTTTTTCGTGTTAAAAATGATCTAATACTACTAAAACGGCCAAAAACAACTACTTTGCCGGCCTTTGCCGGGTCTCAAGCGGCCATTTCTAGTTAGTACTAATCCTAGTCATGATGTAGAGACAAATATCTTTTGCCGGTTTTTGCCTATTTGTGAAATACAGCCTTTTAAAGTCGCCTGCTCAGCCCTCATGAGTACTGGATGTGGCGCGCGTGACGGGTGGGTGATATCGTTCGACCTCTCAGGCAATGTCAAAAAACTATTTCTCTTATGATATTCATCCAAAGGGAAGTATATTTAATCGGTTTTCCAAAGAATTACCCAAAAATATCATTTCCAAGGGCCTGCAAAACTCTGAGGAGATCAAAATTTTTCGTGTTAAAAATGATCTACTACTACCTACTAAAACGGCCCAAAACAACTAGGTACTTTGCCGGGTCTCAAGTGGCCATTTCTAGTTAGTACTAAGTAATCCTAGGCATGGTACAGAAACAAATATCTTTTGCCATTTGAAGCGAAAAAAATATATTACAACATTTTAAATTTAAGGTTGCTCTGGAATTAAAAGATCAACAGGCATTGCAGTTTAGTGAATTTTTTCCTGCTCACTGGTCGAAATGGTTTGATAGGGGTGACACCCTTTTATTGAATTTTCACACTGCCACTTCTGAAACTGCAACCAGAAGTAGATTCCAAAAACAGATCGTGCTGACTGAATGCTTCGTGAAGTTATTCAATGTAACAACACCCTCCCCCCCCCCTCTTCAACAATAATAACCACCAGGGTCTAAATATTAGTAAAATAGTAGATCGCTCTTGATGATTAATCATTAAATTTGTCAAGATTATCATAGTTCAAGCACAGAGCCACGTTGTCAAATTATTAATCCCGTGTTGAGTGCGAATTTGTTATTTTACGCATATTTACCATATTATGGTTAACGATAGGGTCAAATCGATATTAAATTCGTGATCAGCGACCCAAAAAACACATATATGCATATGTTGCACGCTGGTAAGGGTGATATTCTAATTAATGCCGCCTAGATCGGACTCTGGAACCAATGTGCGCCGCGCCAGAGAAGCGTTCTGTTCTTGTTCCGTATTCTCCCTGGCATAGATTGGATTTCAAATCTAAAATTGAGTGAGAATTTGAAGATCTCTTTCTGAAAGGAAGTATGTACAAATAGATCTCATTATGGAATGAAATCCGGTACATGCTTTAATAAAGGTTCTCTACAACGACATCTAGTGTTTCGCATATTAGGAGACTTAAACGCCAGGGTAGAAAAACTAGCCAAGCTCATCATTGACCATTCCCTGGTAGCACAGGTCAGATTGAAGATGTTTTTAAAATGTGTCATTGATCCAAAAAAATTTCTTTAAAACATTTCAATGAAACATCTTGAAAACATATTATGTGTCCAGACGGTTTTGAAAAGGTTTCTAAAACAACTCTATGTCACCCCTAAAATTTTTGTTTCACAGATACGTCCGATAGATGTTTCTCATACCTTTACAACACATCTCAGTGAGGTACCTATCGGCACCACAAATTCGTCGCAGAGATATATCTGACACATTCTTGAAACATTTCGGTGAGAGGCATGACATTCCTTTGTATCGTCGAAACGTTTCAAAAATGTTTTCAAAACCTTTCAGTGGTTTGTTGAAACATCTTGAAAACATATCATGTGTCCCGACGGTTTTGAGAAGGTTATTCTAAAACAACTCTATGTCACCCCTAAAGAGCCATGCACAAATTCGCCCGTTTTTGGGCCCTCGAAATTGGGGTCGGTGTGAGGTTTTTTTTCATCTATAGGGTGACCCTTTACACATAATAAAATTTCAGATTGAGTATACGCACCGTTTTTGAGATATGGGGGGGCAAAGTCCCCGATTTTTACTCATATTTGCAGGTATTTTATAGTCGAACTTCGGCTGCTACAAGGTACCGGATGTAGATATTGAAGCGCGGTTTGCGGTGATTTGTCAAGCTATTTCTGGATTATTTTTTCACATCTTTTACAAACCCGCAAATGGTTTTTCGGGGGGGGGGGGGGGGGGGAGCTTTATTCATACTATCATGACCGTTCGTATACGTCTTACTGGCATTAATTGCTTCGTTCTCGACTCCTCTCCACGCCGTAATCATGATGGTATTTTCTGTTAGGAATCTTTCTTCTTCTTTATATTTGACCAATTCTAATGTTGTCTCCCCCTTTTTCCCTTTTTAAACCCCCCCCCCCCCCCAATTCTAAACACTCCCTCTCAAGTGTATATTCCTGTGCGGCAGATATGAAGGTGTTATTTGTGGGGAATTATTTTCTGTCTTTATGGTTGATAAACTTTGACCCCACCTATTTCCTCCTTCCCCCCTTTACCCCTGTTTCACCCCCCCCCCCATTTCCACCGTACCTTACTCGAAGTTGTCTGCTCCCTCTGCAGCAGAAATGAGGATGTTTCCGGTAACTATTACACTATCCGATAACTATTATACTCTCACAAAAAAAAGTATTCAAGCATGTAAAAAAGAGAAAAGAGGGGGGGGGCAGTGGAAAGAGGGAATAAGGTAGGAAATATGAACTAGTGAGGGGGGATGGGAAAGAGAAAAAAGGGTGGGGGGTGTCTCCCTTGTATTGAGTTTAAAAAAGTAAAAAATTCTTCGCTGGAAACATCCTCATTTCTGCTGCGGAGGGAGCAGACAACTTCGAGTAAGGTACGGTGGAAATTGGGGGGGGGGTGAAACAGGGGTAAAGGGGGGAAGGAGGAAATAGGTGGGGTCAAAGTTTATGAACCATAAAGACAGAAAAATAATTCCCCACAAATAACACCTTCATATCTGCCGCACAGGAATATACACTTGAGAGGGAGTGTTTAGAATTGGGGGGGGGGGAGGTTAAAAAGGGAGAAAGGGGGAGACAACATTAGAATTGGTCAAATATAAAGAAGAAGAAAGATTCCTAACAGAAAATACCATCATGATTACGGCGTGGAGAGGAGTCGAGAACGAAGCAATTAATGCCAGTAAGACGTATACGAACGGTCATGATAGTATGAATAAAGCTCCCCCCCCCCCCCCCCGAAAAACCATTTGCGGGTTTGTAAAAGATGTGAAAAAATAATCCAGAAATAGCTTGACAAATCACCGCAAACCGCGCTTCAATATCTACATCCGGTACCTTGTAGCAGCCGAAGTTCGACTATAAAATACCTGCAAATATGAGTAAAAATCGGGGACTTTGCCCCCCCATATTTCAAAAACGGTGCGTATACTCAATCTGAAATTTTATTATGTGTAAAGGGTCACCCTATAGATGAAAAAATACCTCACACCGACCCCAATTTCGAGGGCCCGAAAACGGGCGAATTTTTAGCCCTTTTTGTGCAAGGCTCTTTCGTTTCACAGATACGTCCGATGGATGTTTCTCATACCTTTTCAACACATCTCAGAGAGGTATCGGCACCGAGGCTATAAGTATCAAAAATTTTCAGACATTTGTTCTAACTAATGTCGCTGTGGAATTAGAACCATCACAGCAGGCATCCCTTGATACCAACCATGCATGAGGGCTGAATCGTTACACTTCATCATTATCAACCTATCAGAGGGATTAGAACACCTTCACTTTAGAAAAGTATACGCAAAGCACGATGTACGGTTTCAATATTCTAGATAATCCATAACTTATGAGCTTTTATGGAGATGAACTCGATTCATACAAGGAATTAACCGTGTTAATAACCTCCACATAATTAAATGTCCAAAAAGTATAGCTTGAGACGAAAAATTAAGCTGAAATTTGGTAAAATTGAAAAATTAAACTTCAACGCCCTCTGGTGGATTCAGTTTGAACTAGGTAGGAAAAGTTTTAGAAAGGTCCTAGAAATGTTTCTATGTTATTCAATGAAACATTTCTAAAACGTGTCAAAAACATTTTTAAGTGACGTATAAATTCGAACAAAATATTCAAAAAGGTTTCAAAGACATTATATTTATTTTTAATTGAAAACAAATCCAAAATGTGTCAGATAGGTTGCTGGGAGGTGTTGTTGAGTCGTGCAGGAAAAGTATCTGACAGCACTTTGAGAAGTTGCTTGAAACAAGCTGTAGATTGCATTCGAAACATTTTCAAAATATTTCGAAAACATTTCACCGAACACTTCGAAATTGGAAGTTTCTGAGAACGTGTTGGAGATGTGTTGAAAACATTTTTCTAAAACTTCAGCGACACTGGTTCGATTTATATTCAAAACGTTTTGAAATGAATTGAGGATGCTGATCGGAAAGAGAATTAAAACGTTTTGAAAATGAGTTGGAGATATACCACACCAATCAGTAATATTTATTAATAATTGAAAACATATCTAAAATGTGTCAGATAGGTTCCAGGAAGGTGTCGTTGAGCCGTGCAGGAAAAGTATCTGACAGTACTTTGAAAAGTTGCTTGAAACAATCTGTAGATTAATTTGAAACATTTTCAGAATATTTCCAAAACATTTCACCAAACACTTCGAAATTAGAAGTATCTGAGAACATGTTGGAGATGTGTTGAAAACGTTTTTAAAAAGTGATAGTAGAACAATTTGAAAACATTTTGAACACATTTTAAAAACATTGTTTTCACGTTTCTGTAAGATGAAATGAAAATATTTTTAAACTGTGTTCAAAACATGTTGTCTCTGATGAAATATTTTACATGACTCGCAACTTTGTCTTCAAAATGTTTTTAAAACATTTCATTTCCCCTCCAAATTTTTCTTTTGTAAAATGTTTTGGATTGGTTTTCAAAACATTTCTGTTGTGTTAAATGTATCCAATTTGAAAACATTTTCAAAATGTTTTGGATATGTTTCAATGAAATGTTCAAAGTATTTGCGTCCTTGAAACATTTCTGAAATGTTTCTAATATGTTTCATCGAGATGAATCAGTTTCGACACAAGTGGAATGTTTCTAAAACCTTACCGATCCGAGCTGTGCTACCAGGGTTGAGCTAAGATGGCTTGCCATCTGATTGCCTTTGGCGACGCGTGTTGAAATAGGGGCTCAAAATACGCTACTATGGATTCGTTTTCCGTCGGCTTACACTCCTCGAAAAAATTCTAGAGCTGATTCCGAGCAAAATTGACCTGAAAATGGGAGAAAAATATTTCAACTCTCCCAATGGAGATTTTGCACGTGTGAAGAATTTTCAAGTTGACTATTGATTCTTAAGTTAAAGCATTTTAGAATTTTATTTTACAAAGGAAATTCGGCAACGCCAGAGGGTCCGCACGGCGTTTTTCTTTAGCACGGCATTGTTGCTCCTCGCACGGGCCAAACCACGCGTTGTCTTTTAAAGTATTATGGCTTGTTTTGCCGTGCGTGCGGTCCACGCTGCAAGTGGCTGATGAGTTAGCGTGCACCGGTTCGCCGCATTACATCACCGCGCCTGTACTGTACGAGCCCCACCTTGAGGTATGCAACACGCGTAACACTCTCACGCCGAGCTGCATAACTCCCATTTTCTCGGTCAAGGGCGGCGTGGATGCTCAGTGTCAGGGTAACGCTCGATGCGTTTGCTCGTGGACCCGCTATCTCCGATTGCCCCCACCCGTGCTGTCACATATGGGGATAGCACAGGAGTTAGCTAGCCACCGCTCGATGAGTTATATTTGTGCCGTAAGAACAGGTCAGGCCTCGCTCAACGAGGTTATTAGAGAGGCTCTCTTGTGGTACCTGAGCCTTGTCCCTTGTATTAGGGTCTTAGTTTTCCCCCTAGAATATAACCTCAACCCAAAATGAGTTTGGAGATACATTTCTGAATCCTCTATGGCAAGAATTAATTTAGGATCTCAGATTCTAGGGGACACTAATGTAACAGTGTAACAGTGTAACACTAATGTGCACAGGAGTTAGTTAGCCATCGCTCCATGAGTTATATTTGTGCCGTAAGAACAGGTCAGGTCTCGCTTAACGCGGTTATTAAAGAGGCTCTCCTATGGTACCTGAACCTTGTCCCTTGCATTGAGGGTCTAGTTTTCCCCGTACCATAAAAAACAATTCAAAAAGCTGGTAGGGAGGCTAAAATTTTACGAATAAAACCAAAAAATTTCGGCTGAAAACTCGCCCTTCTTCAGTGCAGTTGGATGAATAAGATGAAATATGGTAAAAATCTAAAATAGTACCTGGCTGTACCTTTCAAAGCGCACTGAAAAAGAAAGTTCGGTAAATCCGAAATAGCGTGGATCATATGGAACCAGGTTTTTTTCGGTACACACGACCGAATTATTCGGTCTGCTCAGCCGAACTCTTAGGTCCGCTGAACCGAACTGTATGAATTTATTTTTGTTCGGTCGCACAAACTGGTCGAACAATTCGGTTGAACGGACCGAATAATTCGGTTGTGTGTACCGAACAAAACCTGGTTCCATATGATCCTAACTAATTCGGATTTACCGAACTTATTTTTTTAGTGCGAGAATGTTGTTATGAAGAAAATTTCCCCGTATAATTCCTCGTAAGTCTCCGTATAATTCCAATTTTCCCCTTAAAAGCCTACCTCAACCCAGAATGGGTTTGGAGATAAATTTTTTAATCCTCTATGGCAAGAATTAATTTTGGATCTCAGATTTTAGGGGAAACTAATATATTTTGTAGTCTGCATACAAAAATAGAGCACCAATTTGTTTTCAAAATTTAAAGCTACGGGAATCAGTTTTTAAAAAAAAAACAATAATGAAATTTTGCAAAATCACGGCACGAGGGAAAGATTCGATTTTTTAAAACCCCGAACATACGTTGGGTGTGACACAGACCAGAAAAAAAAGAAATCAAAATACAAAAACCAAGAAAATTACTTCTAATGGCTGAATAGAATTAAAAAAGTAGGGGAAAATGCAGTTATTGGATGAATAGACTTTAATATGTTGATTTTTTTTAATCGAGTACCTAGTGCGACATGTGACGGCTTCCATTTTCAGTTCCGCGTGAATTTATGAAACTGATAGGACCGCACTTTTCCTTGTGAAGTCTGTGCAATAGTATACTTATGGAGCGGGTGTTGCGGGGAGCTCAATAATGCGCATATTCCTTACGCAAATTGTGAAGCAAGGAATAAATTTTAGACCCTTTCGATTGATTCATTAGTTTTTATGATTCACAATCAACTTGAGCTTCTATTCTTGCCTTAAAACTTAATGTTATCAGAGATCTTCTGAAGCTAGCCATACTTAATTAGAGTAATTTTTGCTAGCAGTCTACTTCACAGGAAAAAAAACATATTGGATCTAGAGTCCAGACTCTTGAAAACATTGACAAGAAAAAATACTCTTGATTCAATCGGATTTTTGCTTGAATCTAAACGAAATCCGCTTAAATTAAGAGGCTTGGTTCTTCATTTAAGCTAGATTCTGATTGAATCAACGATATTTTATCTTGTCGATGTTTTTAAGAGTCTGGACTCTAGATGCAATGTGTTTTTTTCCAGTGTTTCCTATTCATGTCATTTAAAATCCTTTTTAACTTAAAACCATAATTTATGAATACTAAAAGGCAACCTTCAAAAAGTGATCAAGATTCATTTGCCTCCTTAACAAAAAGTTTGATAAAAAATGAAATAGTTCAGATTGCATACATAAGAAAATACTCACAATCAGCCTCGAATCACCTCTTCGACCATCGGATATTTGTGACTTGATGCGTTTTTGATGCTCGAATCATTTCAGTCAATGCTATTGGTCCGGCGAGAATGTTTCCGTGGCAAGAAAAAAAAATCCAGCTTAAAATGCCGTTAATTTCCCGGGGACGGCATTCCAAGTGGGTCAGTTTATCTATTAGCCGCTCAAAATAATCAGTGCCGACCCGGGTGGAAAGGAAATTACGTTTTTCTTGATGGGATCGCCGGCCTATCACCCTCGCCGAAAAAACATTGAGTCTACACTCTGCCGTGCTAAGGAAAAACGCCGTATGGAGATTCGAAAGTTGCCTAATTTTCTCTGATAAAATTTGTATTTTTAAGGATTGTTATGAATGTTTTCTTTTGGAATCTTCTGGTATTTTAGGCCCGATTGTGAATGAAATTCTCTGAAAAAATTCGAAGAAAAATATTCACAAATTCTCCTGAATATCATGTTTTATTGAGGCAAATGTGGCGACGTCTGAAGGCTTATACGGCGTTCTTCCTTAGGTCGGCAGTTTTATTGACCGCCGGCGAAGAGATACTTTGTCGCGTTCTCGATATTTTGACACTGAAATCAGTCAACCGTGACCTTTGGCTCTCTGAGAGGCCAACCAACACGAAAATTCATCGCCTGCACATTAACTGGATTTTAGGCTGTGATCATCTCGCAAAGCTCGGATGCATTGGGAAACATATTTTAAGCATTACGCGCCACTAGCAGCCAGCTTCCAGTCATTGCCCAACGTATCAAATATTTTTGGTGAAGCTAAAGAATGGAAATTTAGCCGCGAATGACGGAAAATAATCAGCCCAATTGACCCAGTTTTATCAATTAAAAAGATGTGATTTCAAAACACAGTGGTTTTAGAATCTAATACTCCTCCGTTTCTTTAATTTTGAATTGTAGTTTTACTGTCCTGAGTTGATAGATCAAAATCTTCATAATTCGCCGCGTCTTAAAATGTTTCACACGACAGTTCCATTTCAAAAGGATGATATGAATCAATTATATCTGCCTCAGATGTAAAACAAATATTGTAAAAGTTAGTATAATTATAATAGGGTACTAAGAAACATTTTTTTAATACATTTTACGGTAATTGCAAAATGCTACAATATCGTCAAGTGAGCTAGATGTTAGGCATCGTCTTTTCTTTTTTTCCAGTTTTCTACCTCTTGCGGATAAGTTGATAAAACATTCTAACCAGATGAGGTGATCAGATCATTTGCTAAGTTCAGTTTTATTACCTTCAGAGCATTCGATAGGATGACGCATAGTCGTCCACTTTAAAAAAATTAATTTGAACAGTGAATGCGTTGAGAAAATCAAACATAAAAGTTGTTGGTCTTCTGTCTGAGGTAGCGCGTTATTTCTGAGTGGTGGGCGGGACCAGAAACGACGTGTGTGTTTAAGAACACCTCTCGTCTAAAATCGAGTTTTCGGTCGCTGTCACTTGCATGTGCTGGGTTCTGTTGACACGAAAATTGAGATATTTTACGTTCACGAAGGGCGCAAATGAAACATACCATGAGAACCATTTTTGATTTAACTTACCTGTTACCTCAAAAATTTTTTTGATGATGTTAGTAAAGTAAAGTTAGTAAAGTTAGATAAGTATAAACTATAGCATAATTTTGTGGTCAAAGACATCAGTTCTAAAATAGCTTCTCTAAAAATTAGTAAGAATCATCTTTGTAATGATCGTCTTATTTCTAAGCAATCAAATTTTTGACTTTCCATAAAATTTTCGTAAAAGCTCATATCTATACGTGATTTTGAAGGGATATATACAAATTTAGTTTGCAGTGAGAGGGCTAAAAGTCCTTGAGGGTTGTTTGATCAAGAATACGTTCTCTTGATACTTGATAGTTTTTATGGCGGCTAAAACTGGAAAACTTGCAACTCCCATGAATGTCTTCATAATTAATTAATGGGACTAGGTATCAAAGTTTGTGAAGCAAAAGACTACAAAATTTAAAATGACATTTTTAAAAGATGCTTGAAGCGCTGATGGAAGCATATTGGATTTTTTGAAACTTCCTTACTTCCGAAAAACTTTCTTTAACAGACTAAACTTTTAAAAAGAACCCACAGTTAATTATGAAGAATCATTGCAAAACTGTCATGAATGCTCCTCTCACTCCCTTCTTCCTCTTTTCTATCTCATCCGAACTCGGCTTTTCTTCTTCATTTTTTTCATCTCCATCTTTGCCTCATCATCTGTCTTCCTTTTTTTCTTCTCACTCTCCTAATTTCCTTTCCCTTCGCACCATCCTCCTTCTATAATAATAAAACATTTTAAGCGCTGAAGCAACAAAAAAGTCACACTCAATGAACACGTGGTAGAGAATTCAGAATGTAAACTCAGGGCAAGACTCAGAATGTAAACTCCGAATGTCAACTCAGATTGTAAACTCAGAATGCGATCGACACCTCCAATTTAGAATCCGTTGGTTTGCCACAGCCCGAGGAATCCGTACTGTCCAGTCTGCCAGGCCATAGGATGAAACGCCGTATAAGCATCCGAATGTTGCCAAATTTCATTTCAGAAAATACTTATTTTAGAGGAAAGTTATGAATGTCTTTCCTTACAATTTCCAGACTTTTTAGATCAAATTACGAGCAAAATCCTCCGGAAAATCGGAGGAGAAATATTCAAGAATTTTCCAAAAAATATGTGATTTGTCGAGGGGAATTTGGCAACGCCTGGTGTCTCATACGGCGTTCTTCCTTAGCACGACAGCAGCAGTGCCCCCTTCACTATGCAATGGTTTCTCTGCGCGCATAGCGTGGGTGGGAGTCCTGGGGAGCATCGTCCAATTTTCCGTTTCGGTGAGAGAGTCTTGTCAGTCATTGTTGTTCGAACCTTGATGCAATTAATGACTGCTTCCACCGCCACCGCGTTGGCATTTAATGGCACGAGTTTATGGAGTATTATGGAGAATTCTCCGTTTTGAAAATGATAATTCTTAACCTCGAGGCAACAGCGTCTGGAACTCGGATGCCCCACTGACCCGTCTCCTGTCTCTTCTTTCTCGTTCGCGCCCGTAGCCCGTCCTCTCTCTCAATGTCGCCTTCTGTCCATCACTCCCTGCGTTGCCAGTTTTCCACGAAAAAATCGTGTGCTATGTTATTCATAATTGAGAATGCTGGGAAATCGGTGGATATTCAGCAGGAACGGCAATGCTGCGCGGTTTGATCCTGATACAGTGAGGTTGATGTCAGTCGGGGTGCCCTGACGAATACCAACAAGAAATTGACGATGAAGATGCCTTCTTTACGTTTTGCAGAAGGAACTTTTTTAACCCTGGCTCTATAACCACAAATTATGTTAAGGGCAACTTTAATCTTGTAAAATGCGCGTGCTCAAGAGTAAGGAATTAAATTTTACGAATACATTTTATTCAGGAATATTCGGTAAAATTACGGACATTTTATCCTTCAAATTGAATAATGAGGAGTCCATCTCTTTTACGTTTCATATTTTCAATCCTGAACCCATTCAATTTAAATTATATATAATTGGAAGAGTACATTTGAGATAAATACCCTTGCTTTTACAAAAGAATAGACAGTCTTTAAAAATTTATTGAAACATGATGAAAGCATTATGTACAATTTTATTGGCCAAGGATTTTTTTTTAAAAAAAATATTCAAGGACAGTTATTAAATATGACCTCTCACGAGAGAAAATGTCGTACTTTCTAAATAATAGTTTTCTCCGGAGAATGAACTTTTTTAAAATCAGATTGTAAAATAAATGTCAAGTTTTTTCATGATAAACATTGCTTATTATCCCAGGGAAAAGAATCCGGACGGTAAAATTCATTCCTCTGCCAAAATAGAGCAGAGCTTAAAGTTTTATTTGACTCTGGTGTGCTCTGTACACCTCAGATTGAAGATACATGTATAGCTCCAATGTAAATGTACAATGTAAATTCTCTATTACAGCAACTACTTCCGCGCACATCAATCTACAGTCTCTTTGGACGATGTCCTAGACGACGAGTTCCGAGCCTGGTGTGCCCGAGCTTCGGTAACTTTTCCGATCCAATTTTTTCGATGGAGTTTTTTCAATCCAAAATGATGATGTAGAATACGTGGCGCAATTCCTGTCCTCTTTGTTTACATTGGATGGTCGGGTCCCCGTACATCGCAAACAATCGATTATGTATCGAAAAAGTGACCCGGCGTGACACAGGAGTCTTGGAATTCGGGACCTGGAAAATGCTTAAAAGTCGTCTCAGCTCTCCCACTCACATTTCGACTCTATGCACTCTATGCTTCGGACTCATTTTTTCTCGGACTTATCATGGAAAATCGGATCCCGATGGTCGGGCGGCACCCGAAAGACCGTGAATAGCAATAGAGGCTCGCGACCTAGCCGGAACGGGGAGCGGCGCCCTTGGCGGATGCGTTTCGAATATCGAATCAGCGGAGCGCGAAATCGGAAATTCACACAGTGCGCCTCGGACCTCGGACCTAATCCAAGTTCATCGCTGATGACTTTGAGTGACGGTGCATCACCAGCACCAGGCCGATGCCTACGGCTCGACCCCCCCCCCCCCCCCCCCCCGAAGAATGCCCCTTTCCCTCCTTCACGATTTCCCATTGAGCCTCACCACGTGCCCGACTGCGCGACGTGAATAACTCCTAACTGCATCGACGGAAGAGTCATTGGTGCATCAATGCAACTATTCCTAAGTATGTCATGAGGAAAATGAATGAGTGGGTGATCTCGGCTTCATTATTAGAACCACGCAAGCGATTGAAATATATCTTTTTCGTTCATGTCCGAATTTTCTTTAGTTTACTCTCGTATTCCACCATGCTAAGGAAGAACGCCGCAAAAAACATTCGAGCTGCCAAATTTCCTTCGATAAAATGTTTATTTCTGAGTGATGGTATGAATATTTCTCCTTGAATTTTTTAGGAATGTAAGAAGAAATTGTGAACAAAATTGTCTGAATAATCTGGAGGGGTATATTCATAAGTTTACTAGGAAATTCATGTTTATACAAAGGAAATTTGGCAACGCCTGATGGTTCATACGGCGTTTTTCCTCACTACGGCAGTATGCTGGGGGACATCTCATGAAAGGACGGCGGCAGGGCGATGATGAAGGGATACGTTGTCAGTTGCCCGGTAACCTTCGGGAAGATACGCACATGTGGGGTTTGGGTGTAGCAGAATGCTCGAGCGCGTTGCAGGAGCGACTTTCCATTTCAGTGAGTGTTCATAAATTTTATAACGCAATTTACCGGCATTTTTAGGCCCCTCTCCCCCTTATGACGCTCATCTGACGTAGGTCTCTATCCTTTAAAGTAAAAACACATGGCTCTCTTCGATTTCGAGCGTTACGTAATTTATGAACTTGATAGTTGAAAAGACATGATTAAAAAAAGAATAGGAATTTAATTATTTCTGTTTTGTGGGGTTTGAGAGGGAGTCAGCGTTGAAACCGTAACTTTAGAGGAAAATATAGTCAATACCATAAAAAAATAATATTGATTTTCGTTCAACAAATAAATAGTATTCTTTCTTGAAATACACAATACGTTCACATTGCTAAGGTACCTCTAGCCGCCACTACAGTCTGAACGAACTTAACATTTGGTATGAGGAGAGCAAGAAATTAAAAAAATTGCAGGGGGCCGACGATATTTGAAAATGATAAATTGAAAAGAAGGACCTCAAAAGAGAAGTTAGCCGAGGACAGCATCATTCTTCAGTTTATCAATTCAAATTACATTAGATAACGGCTTAAAATGGCTCAAGGGTACTAGGATATGAAACAAAGGGCAATTGCTGAGAGGAGAGGACGTGATTTGTGGCTGCCGAATTGTAAGCAAGCTGAAAGAGGGACCTGTGTCTCGGGTATAGCTCAGCTCCGTTGCCGTATATTCCGTTTCCATATTTTACACTGAACCAAGAAATTGGAAATTATTCGTAAATGAGTTAAATTCAAAAGAAACGCATCAATCATGCTGCACTGGAAAAACCTTAAGTGATCGCAATAAGTTGGAATACTCGTTAATTATGTAGCATGTTTACAATAATGAGTCTGATAATCATACCAAAAAAAACCACAATTGATGATGATCATCTACAAAATTGCCACCACAGTGCCAAAAATAATTCCAGGCATGATACATTATTCTTTGATGGTACAAACCGCTCAACACAATTTACGAAGAGGGTTTTCAATACTGGTGTGTGATAATGAAATTTTATC